>NC_046168.1:74180503-74480503 GCF_011064425.1 Rattus rattus | reverse complement strand
AAACCTTGACAGATAGATTGGTAGTTTATCCTGTGATTTCACTGCATTTGGCCCAATTTATTTTGGCTGTTTTTTTTTTTGTTTTGTTTTGTTTGTTTTTGTTTTTAGAAATTTACTTTTTACAACTTTTAATATAAGTTCAAAATGGAAATACTTAACAAATATGTGATCCCCCACCCCCCGCCCCCCAATGTCTGGAGAAAGTAGAGGGAGCTGTGTGAAATGAAAACATGTTAACTTTTAAATGGAAATGTTCCTCATAAAAGTTTTAACTCCTTTACCAATTTTGTTTTCAATGTTTTTAAACTGAAGTCCACTTGTTTTGTTTAAGATGGTTTTTGTTTTACAAAGCCTCTCGCCTAGTCATTATTTTTATTTTTTTGAGTGAGCAAATCTTTTAATATAGTTCAAAAGTGAGCATTGTGACCCTGTGCACACCAAGCATATGTGCACACCAGTGAGCATTGTGACCCTGTGTACCCAGTGAGCAATGTCATTGGACACCAGTGAGCATTGTGACCATGTGAACACCAGGGGCATTGTGACCATGTGCAAAGTGGGCAAAACCATGTGCACCCAGTGGGCATTAACCATGTGTACACACCAGTGGGCATTGTGACCATGTGCACACCAGTGGGCATTGTGAATGTGCACACACCAGTGGGGCATTGACCATGTGCAAAGCATTTTGCAACTGAGCATTTGTGCACCAGTGAGCATTTTGTCTGAACATATCACACCAGTGGGCATTTCCATAAACTAAATCCAGCATTTTTGAGCATTAACCCTGTGCACACCAGTGAGCATTGTGACCCTGTGCACACCAGTGAGCATTGTGACCCTATGCACACCAGTGAGCATTGTGACACTGTGTACACCAGTGTGCATTGTGACCATGTGCACACCAGTGGGCATTATTGTGACCATGTGCACACACGTGGGCATAGTGACCATGTGTACACACCAGTGGGCATTGTGACCATGTGGACACCAGTAATTGGACATCAGTGGGCATTATGACCATGTGCACACACCAGTGGCCCATGTGCACCCAGTGGGCATTGTGACCATGTGCACACCAGTGTGCATTGTGACCATGTGCACACCAGTGGGAATTGTGACCATGTGCACACCAGTGGGCATTGTGACCATGTGCACACCAGTGGGCATTGTGACCATGTGCACACACCAGTGGGCATTGTGACCATGTGCACACCAGTGGGCATTGTGACCATGTGCACACCAGTGGGCATTGTGACCATGTGCACACCAGTGGGCATTGTGACCATGTGTACACCAGTGTTGTGACCATGTGCACACCAGGGAGCATTGTGACCCTGTGCATTGTGACCCTGTGCACACCAGTGAGCATTGTGACCCTGTGCACACCAGTGAGCATTGTGACCCTGTGCACACCAGTGAGCATTGTGACCCTGTGCACACCAGTGAGCATTGTGACCCTGTGCACACCAGTGAGCATTGTGACCATGTGTATACCAGTGAGCATTGTGACCATTTGCACACCAGTGAGCATTGTGCTGAAGTATGCAATCAAATTGTCTGTTTGAACCAGGTTGCTTCAGATACAGCGTAAGTTCTGAGCTCTTCTGCCTCAGCTCAGTTCAGATTATTTGTGGGCCTCAAAACTATCTCAGTTGTGGATTCCGTATCTGATAACGTTGGTAGGGAATGATACTCAAGTGTCTTAAACTCTACCTTTAATTAACCTGCTAGTCAATGGAAGAGAGGTTGGGGATGGCTCCCTTTCGCTTCCTTCTATGAAATCCATAAACAAATAGAACTTGTCCACCTGGAGGATTATCCTTCCCCTTGTGGGTACCAGTTATCTGTATCACCAGCTAAATCCCACCAAGCATGACGTCTTGTGTTGTAGGACGACAAAGTTAAACAGGCACATCTGTGTTCCCTAGAAGCACGACATGGGGAGTGCTTTGTAAGGCATAGCTCAGAGGCACCTCCAAAGGGTCAGAGAGGTGGCCCCAAGCCGCCCACTAATAGGCTGTTTTTACTGAAATAAATATTTTCACTGAAATAAAATGTGAGCTCCTTTTTAATCCAGGTGAGGAGGGCTGAATTAGGTATATTTGCAGTGTCCATTGCAAAGCATTAAAGCATCTGTATTCTTTTGGAATCCGCAGGCAACTCCTGTATCACGGTTACAAGATTTGTGAGGCCATACTTACACTGTGTATACAGTTGCTTTTCCCGTTGTTTGGTTTGTCGTGTGGCAAGGTCTTACTGAACACTTGTTTGCTCACGGCTAATGCTGGTGTAGGAGATATAATTGGTCAGAAATGGACAGACGGTATTCACTGTGCTGTAGAAGTCTGTTAGCCACCTTCTTCTTCCCATGCTAGAGTCTTTAGTTACTTAGTCCATTCTCATGTGCTTGACACTTTCATTGTCTCTTACCCATTGTGTGATAGAAATTAAGCACTTGACCCTTCCCTACCCGTGCCCCCCCCTCCTATGTCCTTAAAAATAGGCTTATTCTTGGCTTTTCCTCATTAAATTGTGTGTGCGTGTGTGTGAGTAGGTTTCTGTGTGTCTGTGTGTGTAAATGTGTGTGTGAATGTGTGTGTGCGTTGTGTGTGTGTGTGTGTGTGTGTGTGTGTGTGTGTGTGTGTGTGTGTGTGTGTGTGTGTGGGTATGTGTGTATGTGGAGTGTGTATGTGTGGGTTTGTGAGTGTAGTGTGTGTGTGTGTGTGTGTGTGTGTGTGGGATATGATGTGTGTGAGTGGGGTGGTGGGGTGTGTATGTGTGTGTGGTGTGGTGGGTGTGTGTGTGTGGTGTGAGTGTGTATGTGTCTGTGTGTGTGTGTGTGTGTGGTTGTGTGTGGGGTGTGTGTGTGAGTGTGGTTTGTGAGTGTGTGTGTGAGTGTGTGTGTGTGTGGTTTGTGAGTGTATGTGTGTGTGTTAGTGTGTGTGTGTGTACACATGCCCTCATAATCTGGCTTTAGCTTCTCTGCTCTCCAATATCTACTCTTAGCTTTGAGTTATTTGCTCATTTTTCTCAGAACCAGTCTGGATGCATTAATAACAATGATTTTGCTGAATCAGCGTCAGGATGCCACATACACATGTAAATTTTTATTTTTTATTAGTCTTTATGTCTCTGCATGTATATTTAAAAGGGAATTAGGAAGACTGGGGAAGCACATGTTGAGTGTGAGTGTGACCACAAACCCAAATCAAGAGCAAATGACCAAGCAGATGCCAGGGCTGAGAAGACTTTACTTTGGAAGATGCCCTTTTGCTAAATGAACATTTAAAAATGAGACTTTCTTATATGAATACCCAATTAGAAATTATAATTTTAAAATAGTCCATTAAATTATTGCAAACAATACAATAATGCATGAGGGAATAATTTGGAAAATGTTCCATAAATTTACTATCAAGGGAATTCCATTGGATATTTTTACTCAACCTTCCCAATGCTGTGACCCTTTAATACTGTTCCTCATATTGTGGTAACTCACAGGCATAGATTATTTTCTTTGTTCCTTCATAACTGTAAGTTTGATGCTGTTATGAACCGTAATGTAAATATCTGTTTTCAGTGGTCTTGGGTGACCTCTGTGAAAGAATTGTTAGGCCCTGAAGGGGTCTCTACTCTCTTGGGAGCTGCTACTCTGTATCTTTATATAGTTTGAGCATTACACTGTGTATGTTAAATATGTGTGCGTCGTGTAGCTATTAGTATGTTTCATGTTAGTGTTGTTTGTTAAAACCGGTTTTCAACCTGTGCCGTTGTTGCTCAGGGGGCCCAGGAACGCATCGACAGCCTGCGGAGGTCTGGAACGATCCACGAAAAGCAGACCGCGGTGTCGGTGGAAAACTTCATTGCTGAGCTGCTGCCTGACAAGTAAGCGGCGCGGGGCTCCCTGGGAGTCCACACAGCGGTGGTGCATGGAGTTCGCTCTGAGCCGCTCGCTGTTTCAGAGACAGAGTAGGAAGTCTGCTCTGATGGTGGATACTGAGCTTAGCTGACACCTGTGTCCTCAGTTCTCGTCTGTAACTGGGCAGTGCAGAGCCATCCGCTTTCTAAGACATCCAACCACTTGACACCATAGGGCCTAGTGCAAGAAATGCATGAATGCTGGCTTGGGTGTAATTGCACACTGCAGGTAAGCAGGCCACTTCCTGTGGTGACTCCTAGTGGCAGACACGGGACAGAAGACTGGATAGTAGCTAACAGGTTGGAGTTACATAGTATCATGGGGTTAAGCTTTAAAAAGACCTCTAGATATCGTGTTAGCTTTGCTTTTGAGGATTTTAGGTCTTTATGCTTTTAATAGATTTTTTAAAAATGCAAGACCTTTTTGGATGTGCTCTTATTTTATAATAAACAACCATACTTTGTTGAATTCTACTGACATTGATGATTTCATGGTGGTAGAAGTGCCTATTTAGTGCTTTTCAAGTGTCGTCATTTGTCCACGCTAAGTTGGAGAAGTGAGTCTGATTTCCACATCCAGGAAAAGGCCAGTGTAAGTACTCTGAGAGGAACAGATTTTAGTATTAGTCTTGATTGGTGCTGAGTGTACAAGAATGTTCTCATAATGTGCTAATCGCGCTCCTTCCTTGGGAATTGATTGATGATGCCAGGCAGTCGCTCTGTGCCTTCCGAGTGTAGTGTGAACTTTTCTCTGCTGTGTGAAATGTAACTACATCGTGTTCCTCAAATCTTGCCTTATACACGGAAAGGGAAGATGGAGATTCCTAATGATCAAAAGTGGTCAGCTTAGATTCTTCCCTCCCCATCCACAGTTGTGATCCTGGTGAAGGACTTTATGAAGGAGAGGGAAACCTGTAAGTCCTCATAGCAAGCAGATCCGGGACTGAAACGGAAGGGCGTTGGGCACGTGGCAGTGAGTGCAGTTTACAGAGGAGGGACTGGGAAAGCAGGTTCCAGGTTGCAGCGTCTGCTGGAGGTGGTGCTGTCTAGAGCAGAGGTTGTTGACTGTGGAGTTCTGATGAGTGTTTGCCAGTGCCTGGGTGACAGCCCCTCAGAATGCAAAGGGCACACCTCTGACTGAGTCAGCACATACCCTGTTGGACTCTGAGCCCAGAACATACAGAATGAGGCAAAACAAGGTTTAGCTGAGCGTGACTGAGAAACATTGTCAAAATAAAATATGAAAATTTGATTAGTAGTCAAGTAGACTAAATACAGTGTTCATGAGTTGAAAAATTTTTTTAAGATGTGAATGCTGAGATGTTACACACCGTTTTAATATTCTCAGTTGGTTATTATGAGGCCTTCTGTCTTACTGTTTGTTAAGTATTGTTTATCTCCTTAGTCATTCTGTGGTTCTTTGTGCTTATTAAAGGTGCTTATTCTTTAAAAGATAGCGACATTGACCGTAGCCTTGTTTGTGTTCCCTTACTGTTACATTTGTTTCAGAATTGCTTAATGGTTCTGATAGCTAGAATTCCGGTGTTACTCCAGTTGTCCTAAGTGCATTTATAATGCCTCGTTTTTTTATAATCTGCAGGTAAGTATCTTTCAGTGGGAACAGTACCTTGATTTCATGAGTATATTTTTAAAGGCCAGCTCCTGGTTTAACATGGGATTAGAAGGGATTGTGTTCATTAGGACCGAACACATGATTATTTCCTCTGAGCGAGCTTACTTTTGAGTTAGTAGCAGCACTGTAAGATGCTGCTTGCCGGTGAGAATTGGCAACACAAAGTTCCTCATATTTTAGTGAGTATCACTTAAAAATATCCACAAGCGGCTCTCTACCCTCTCCCCATCTTAGCAAGAAGAAAATTTCCCATGGTCAGTAATTTCAGCTTTTCCTTTTTGCTACTCTTTCCCTTTTTCTTTTTGGAATTAAGACAATAGAGTGATGTTATCTTTGTGTTTACCGATTAACCATTTACAAACTAATTAGAAAACTGATTTCCCCCCTCTGAGAACTGAGACCCTTTGATGTGACGGTAGGTAGGACGTTTCGTCTCTTAACTCTGGTTTTGCGTAGCACGTCCACAGTGTGCTGCCCGAATTTCTGTTGCAGGTGGTTTGACATCGGCTGCTTGGTGGTTGAAGACCCCGTGCATGGCATCCACCTGGAAGCCTTTACCCAAGCCACACCGGTGCCTCTGGAGTTTGTGCAGCAGGTGGGTTCTCTGCCTTTTCCTGAGCTCCGTGTCATTGTGCGGATTGTGTCCTGGACCCTGCCATCCTCTTTTGCTTGTTGGTATCCTGACTGCCATTTCTTAAGTTCCCCCTTTCATGAGTATACTCATGGTCTTGAAATCAGAAGGAAATCAGCCTTTTAATCTGTGATAAGCTCCTATCTCTTTATTCATCTGCAATGTGCCTGTGTGTGAGTGCAGGTACAGATGTCTGTGTGTATGGAAACCAGAGGATAGCCCCTTCAGAGGATAGCCCCTTCAGAGGATAGCCCCTTCAGAGGATAACCCCTTCAGAGGATAGCCCCTTCAGAGGATAGGATAGCCCCTTCAGAGGGTAGCCCCTTCAGAGGACAGCCCCTTCAGAGGATAGCCCCTTCAGAGGATAGCCCCTTCAGAGGATAGCCCCTTCAGAGGATAGCCCCTGGTGCCCCTTCCCAGGGGCTGTCGACACTGCTTTTTTTTTTTTTTTTTGAGACAAGTTTGTCATAGACCTGGAACTTGTTCACCAGTTAGGTGAGGCTGGCTGGCTACAGAGCCCAGCCTGCTCCTGTCTGCACTTGCCCTGCACTGGGATATCAGGCAAGTGCTGCTCTGTTGGCTTCTCTTCTGTGGACGCTGGGTCCTTGTCTTACAGGACAGTTATTTTACCAACTTAGCTTCCTCCCCAGCCCTGTTTTTCTCAGCTTTATCCCCACTCTGTTGTTCTCTTTGGTCTAATACTCTCTCTTAGTTGTTCATTTTACTAACATGTAAAGTTAAACGAAAGCCAGGTGTGGTGGTGCACACCTTTTGATCCCAGCGCTTGGGAGGGCAATGCAGGTTGGTTTCTGTGAGCCCAAAGCCAGCCTGGTCTAAAGAGCTAGTTCCAGGCCAGTCAGAGTTAAACAGTGACTCCTTGTCTCAAAAAATCAAAATAACAAACAAAATTTAGATGAGGGTGGAAAGTGGGCTCAGCAGTTAATAACACTGACTGCTCCCACATGGCAGAAACTCCAGCTCCAGGGGATTCAATGCCCTCTGCAAGCACCAGGCGTGCATGTGGTGCCCCGATATATGGGCAGATAAAATAACCATGCACATAAAATAAAAATGAAGGAAAAAATGGAGTTGGTAGGAATTTGTCTTTAGAGTTGCTGACTGAAAGATGGACCTAATTATGTAGCCAGTTTCTGAATGGATCTATACCTTCTGTAGATGTCCCCGTGTTCACTGATGAACAAACGGAGTGTCTGTCACTGAGATCTCTGTACTGTGAACCGATACTTGTCGCCTTGTTTCCCTTTTTACGATATTTGAGTGAATAGGCATTGGAGACTGGGAGGACCATTAGGTTCTCCGAGGAAATGCGTGGCTGCAGCCGCATTCTAGTTTGATTATGGCCGCAGAGTGCTAAAGCAGCTAGTGGTGTCCAGATGTTCTGCAGCGCAGCAGGGAAGATGCTTGTCGTTTTGGAAAGCCTCCTATGAGGCTGACCTGAGGGCAGGGGTAGAGGCTTGGAAGCCTTGCTGTGTACATTGTTTAGAATGGACATGGAGTGATGTGGGTTTTCTAGGGAGAAGTATACCACTGTTGCTCCAGCAGTACTAGATGGAGCCATGTAAAATGCTGTCTTTAACAGTCCAGGAGTCCCTGCCCTGTTTCCTGTGACTTAGCCTAATCCCTTCCGTGAGGCACCGCAGGGAAAGCTGCTCCCCAGTAAAACACTGACTGATACTGTGAGGGAGATTCACAAACACTGAAGAGCAAACGGTTCTTAGGATGCTCAGAGGTCAGTGACAGAGGCAGACGGATGTCCAGGCCTTTTGTAAGACCTTACCCCCACTGCTCACAGCGGGTGTGGGCATCTCGGGTGAGTAACCCCGCTCGCTCAGCCCAGAACACCTCAGAGCACTGTGTCCTGACCCAAGAGCTGTGCAGTTAGTGACATGAACAGACTAAAGAAGCAAGGGCTTCAGCAGAGCTAAGGCCTTTGCTAGAAGTGACAAGCTTGCAGTCCTTGCTAGTCAGGATGAGGAGGATAAGCGTGTGCTGGAAAGTCAGAGCCCATCTGCAGGCCATTGCTGAAGCATTCAGAGGACTGCTAGAGTTGTAACGGCTCCCATCACTGCATTGTAGACAACGGAGAGGTAGGTTGGGTCAGCCCACAGTGACTCCATGGCAGCTTTGGCCCACAGCCTGTTCTTATGTATTTCTTGCACAAACTTTCTATATATAGTTTTTGTACCGAAAGGACAAAATGCAGTAGTAGTAGAAGTGACTACTGCCCTCAAAACCTAAAATCTAGGCTATTCTGCTTCTTTCAAAAAGGTTTTCTTGGCCCCTGTGCTGGATATCTGAACATTTTTAATTCTTTATTTTTAGGCCTAGTTGGACATGCTGCTCAAACAGTGAAGTAGGCTCATGTGTATGCTCGCGTCCAAAGCACTGACTCGCTGCCAAGTGTCAGAGAGCACAGTGGTTGGTGCAGCCCCTTACGGGACGAGGATTCGTGCGCTTTAGAGCAGACGGAGGAGGAGCTGGGGAGAGGCACAGCAAGCCCTGGTACAGTTAACTGAAAAGGGCTTGTGTGTTTTCAAAATTGCCAGGATTAATAGTTATGCACATTGAAATATCTTTGTTCCTAGCTGTTTACCTTTCTTTGCTTTTTTTTCTAACATAACATTTTATTGATTTATTTGGTAATTTCACACACTGTACTCTGACCACACTGGCTTCCTATTCTTCCAAGGTTCATTCTCTCCTCCTTATAGCCTCCCCTACAAAAGAGAATGAAAAGAAAGGAAAAATACAGTCCAGTTTGTGTTGTCTGTATACTCACTGCAGCATGGTCCAACTCCATGACCTAACCACACAGATACACACACACACACACACCCCAAGCCATCAGCTGTAAAGAGCTGCACGTCAGCGTCCTTATCACACTTGTAAAGGACTCGTCAGTGGCTTCCTGATCTGTCCTGAAATGTCCTGTGTCTGTGCCCGGTCACAGTTTTCATAGTTTAAGGACTTAGAAATCATTTCTTCAACAGACTGTAGTTGTCAGTTTGTGTCGTCTCCTATAACTTATACTTCCTTCTCTAACCCAAGGAGAAGTATCATTGACCCCCATATCACAAGTGTCACCTACAAATTTGACTAAAAAATAAGTAAATCAAAGCTTCCAAGCTCCCATGCTGAGCTCCTGAGTCAGGACTGCACTTCAGCAAGGCCCCCAGGAGCCTCCTGTGGTGTGCGAGAGGCAGGCCCAGGGTCTTTGAAGCCCTGATGTCTCTCTTTGAAGCCCACTTGTAGCACAGAGAGCTGCACTGTTTCTGTCAGGGTTGCTGGGAAGCTGTGTGATGTAACTCTTGACTATTTGGTCTTGGAATAGGCTGTAGTGGTTCCAATTTAGTTGTTTTAAAATAACTAAATTGAGCCTAAAATTTTTTTTTTGAGGGGAAAAGGAAGTGCTCCCCATCCTGGGATTGTGAAGCAGCTAGTTGGGGATCTGTGCAAGTGCAGATCTATTCTGAAGATGGATGTCCTCTGCCTGTGTGTAGCACTGTAAACCAAACCCTGGCTACTGAACACTTGTATCCATTTGCCTACACTCGTATGAGCAAGTGACTTTCATGGAAGGAGGTACAGGCTGGGACAACAGTGCTGAGTGTCAGCGCTGGGGGGTGCTGGCCCAGCCTGGGTGCTCTTTGGGACCAGCTACTGACTTACTGGCACGTTGGCCGGCTCGTGCAGACACGGTCCACACACTAAATAAAGTCTTTCTTAAATGGGCTGGAAACATAATATGCAGTCTCTCTCTGCTTGAAATTTTATGACTATAAGAATATCATTTTAGACAAACCTATTATTAACATGCAGTGACCCTGGATGTCGAACTGCAGTTTAAGCTCTCAGTGTGTGTTGTGGGCAGAGGGAGTTCTTTCAAGCCTGACGTGCGCTCAGCCCTGTCCTTCATCCTCAGCACCACTAAAAGTGTGAATTACGTGAGGGGACTGGTTATATTTGCACAGTGAGAGCGATGGCTATTATTAACACAGTAGGTGTGCACAGTGCCGCTTGGTTCCTCTGACCCATGTCACTTTATGCTGCTGGTGGCAGCAGAGCTGAGTCTTAGAGGGCTGGCCATACTCTTATCTTAGACATAAGCCATCATTTCGAACAGTGAGTACGATGCGGTGTCAGTGTGACAAGTAACGCAGATTCCTTTTTCCACAGGCACAAAGCCTGACTCCCCAGGACTACAACCTGAGGTGGTCAGGCCTTCTGGTAACTGTGGGTGAAGTCCTGGAAAAGAGCTTGCTAAACGTCAGCCGGACTGATTGGCACCTGGCTTTCACTGGCATGTCTCGCCGCCAGATGATCTACAGTGCAGCCAAGGCTGTGGCGGGCATGTATAAGCAGCGCCTGCCACCCAGGCCCCTGTGAGACCAGCTGCTGGGACACGGAGACCTGCCATTGTCACCCTGGGCTCCGTGTCAGAGGAAACTGAATAGCTTCCGTGAATCCAACAGTTTTTACATTTGTCCTGTAGGCTGCAGTCCTTAAAAAAAAATTTTTTTTTAAATAAAGGTACAATGTCATTCCAGTAAAACAAAAGAAATAGATCCTCTTTTTACTGTCATAATTTTATATATCCTGGTTCTCAAAAAACATACACAATTATATTTACAGCACAATTCAGTATACCAAATTTGTAAAGTGGAGATGTAAGTTCACGTATTTGATGATTTGTTCTTGACTCTTCTGGTTTCTTAATATGTGATGGGGTCTGTGTGTGTTCAGTGTCCCGTGAAGGCTGTCTCCTGTCACCTGTGTCTGCACACACCTCAGCCATGCTCAGCAGCGGACTTCACATGCTTCCTGAGGTGGGGGTGCGGCTTGACGTGTTTTACAGAATTTGGGCCAAATTAACAGAATGGGTATTTTTTTGTCATCATATACCTGTATAGTTTGGAAGTTATACTTGTTTCTCTTTTGTTTTAAAGTTTGCTATTTTACAGATTTATATTATGAGCATCAGAAAATAATGTTTTATTTTTTCATTACTATCTAAAAACTAAAGGGCAGATCAAGTATACCTTAGCAATGTATTCGTGTTTTAAATTTTTTATTTTGTTTATTTTGTATGTTGGTATTTGCTTGCCTGTGCGGCTGTGTACCACGTGTGTGCAGTGCCCAAGGAGGCCAGGAGCTCTTGCCCAAGGAGAGCTCTGCACTGGGGTCACAGAGGGCTGTGAGCTGCCCTGCGGGTGCTGGGAGGAGCTTGACTGCTCTAGAGCTGTCCGCGTTCTCACCCACTGACCGTCTCTCCAGCACTCTCTCCCCCATGTTACTTACATATAATGGCCTTAGCACTTCCACAGGTCAGCCCTCACAACAGCTGTTCTGCATCCATTCGCCCTCCAAACTGGAAGAGGGACCCCCTCTTTGGGGATGGTATGCATTTTCTTCAATTAAAGTTACTTCTTTTTGATTATTTGAGAATCTCATCAATGTTTTCTGATAAGTTTGCCTCCCACCCTCCCTTAACTCTTTCTTTCCCACCGTGTGCTCCCGTTCCTGTCTTACTTTATTTTCCCCACCCCACCAAGTCCGATTTGTATTGTCCAGATAAGTGTGAGGCTGCACCCACTTGACCAGCAGTAGACGCCACCCTCAGAGAACCTTGACTGTCCCTTCCTCAGAAGCCACAAACTGCCAGTAACTCCCCAACTGTGTGCTTTGGGGGCTCAGAGGATGTGTGCCCATCCGTGCTGGGATGTTGTCTGGCTGGGATGTGTAGATTCAAGGTTATTTCTTAGTCTGCCTTATGCAGTCTGACGTTCCTAACTGTGCCCCTCTGCCTTTATTTCTTAGAGATGTTTTCAATGGGAAGATTTTATATTCAATGTTGTTTATTTAATCCATTGCAGTTGGTGAATGCCTTTTCCTCCCAGACACCCTGTATTATACCATTTGGGGATTAAGTCAAAGTTAAGTACATTTTTTTCTTACTTGAGCTCTATATATGCAATTCAGATATCTTCCTGATGACAGTTTTATATGTAAATGTAATTTAACTTCCTTTCCGTGTTGACGAAGTTCTGTAGGTGTTAGGGTTAGAAGTCTCAGCACTCACTTCTCTCACTGGACGTGCAGTGTGCCTGCCATGGCGCACGGCTTCTCAGTAATGATGCCATCTCTGCTACTTTTACAGAAGGAGAAGTTTACTTTTGAGGTGGGTATGTGTTGATATCTAAACACTGCGTGTGTTGCTTGTGTAGATAGGCAGGACACTCTGCTGTGCGTGGCTCCTGTGGTGCCCCTAGCCCAGGGAAACGTAGCCTCAGTACTTCCGCTGGCTTCTTCATGCCTAAGAAGCAGGGGCCTTCCTTGTTTGCTGGGCTCTGGCTTTAAAAGTTGTCCTTTGGGTCTGGAGATGTAGCTCTGTGACAGAACACCAGCTAATGTCAGGTCCTGCGGTCAGTCTCTGATACACACAAGTGCACACTCACATGATGGGGGGATGAAAGGCTGTCCTTGTGTAACAGTATTCGATGGGGCGTTGCCTGGATGACGATGTGTATGTACTCTGAAGGCAGATCCCGAAGGCACCCTGTTCTCCCTTCCTTGTGTAACTGAGTCTGCACTAGCTTAGCCACTGTTTTAGAGGCCATCCTAGTGGGCGAACAGGAGGCATCGCACTGGGTGCCTCCAGTCCTCAAGTAACAGCGGCCGACTTATGCGATGGCTTGTTTGAAGTCAAATATTACCAGTCGCCGAGTCTGCCTTCTGTGAGAAGGGGAGAAGGAAGAGTGAAGTGTGGATGGAAGAGAACTATTTGGGAACTAGTCTGCTCTCTCGTGGTCTCTCTGAGACAGGTTCCTCTAGCCTAGGGTTGGCAGTTGTCAGGGCAGGGCTGACTGCACAGGTTTTTCTTCTGTCATCCTCGGGTTCTGCTAAATCAGAAGAGCAAGTGCTGATTGTCTCTCCTGTAGCTCACCCAGGAGTCGGTGGTGGCGCCCAGGCCTGGCCAGCCAGCCCAACAGCCTCGTTCCCTCCCCAGCCCTTCTGTCCTGTGTACTTTTCTCTTTCTACGTGTCTTTGTGTAGCGTCCACACTGACGGTTTTAGACTTTGTGGGTGGCTGTTGCCTTTTTCAAGCCTTTCAGGAAAAATCATGTGACCGTTTGTCACCATTGCCATGGTTGGTTGTAGTGTTTTTTGTGACATTTTTGTTTCTCGTTTTGAACTCCAGATTACTGGGTTTTTGTTTTAATTTATTTTTGTCAGAGGAAAAATAATTTAACATCCATCTCACAGGCTTGCTCGACTGTTCAGTTCCAAGGTCCTGCTTTCTTGCCTCTGCTCTGTCTGGCTTTCTTCATGATAGTGCTGGACGTGGAGCTGAGAGTCTCGTTTACTCTGGGCAAGCCCTCTACCTGAAGCCAGAGCCCAGCACTCCGTACCACCTCAGACTTCTGAAGCTGGCAAAGTTTTAGAAGCTGGGAGTTTTCCGATTCTCTCCTTATTAAGTTTCTCCTCAGTCTTTAGATAGAGGTAAGTGTGGGCTAGTAAGAAAAGAAACGAAAACACGTAATGTACACCTATTCTGAATTATGCAAATTAGCTCTTACTCAGGGTCAACTAAATTACTTCAACTCGCCCTTTAGTTTACTCTTAATTTGCAAAAAGAGAAAAAAGAAGGAAAACTAAATAGGACTGTGATTTGGGGAGCCAAATTGATAATCTGATGTAAAAGTTGCTGTGTTAAACATAAATTATTAAGTGTAGACTTTTTTCCTAGGATATTGTATTCATTTTGTGATATCGCCTAGAATGATGTATTAGATAAAAATCAATTTTGTAAGTATGTAAATATGTCATAAATAAATACTTTGACTTATTTCTCAGAGGTGTGCAGTGATTTAAATGCTAATTTGCATATCAGAAAACCACATACTCTTTTTGGAGTCTAAATTGGTTACCAAGTGCCTCAAAGTATCAGACTTCAAGCACCTTTTTTTTTCCTGGAGAATTGTAACATCTGGATGCACCAGGTTCCAACATGGTGGGTACAGAGCAAAGAGGACCCATGAGATACAGGTAATGGGGGAAGTCAGGGGCTCCTGAGGGAAACTCTGATACCTGGCGTGGCTTCTGCTTTCCCTTCAGATCTGCCCCTCTCTTCTCCTATTTTAGGGTTGTGTTAGGGTCAGCAATATGAATTGGGGGGAAAAGTACAAAGGTTTTGAATTTCACCTGGCACTACAAGTATTTATCCTTAACCAAAGCCAGCATCCATTACCAGGATTCACACCATTCATGAAGGTCATTGCCAGCATCCATTACCAGGATTCACACCATTCATGAAGGTCACTGCCAGCATCCATTACTGGGGTGGTTCACACCATTCATGAAGGTCACTGTCAGCATCCATTACTGAGGTGGTTCACACCATTCATGAAGGTCACTGCCAGCATCCATTACTGGGGTGGTTCACACCATTCATGAAGGTCACTGCCAGCATCCATTACTGGGGTGGTTCACACCATTCATGAAGGTCACTGCCAGCATCCATTACTGGGGTGGTTCACACCATTCATGAAGGTCACTGCCAGCATCCATTACTGGGGTGGTTCACACCATTCATGAAGGTCACTGCCAGCATCCATTACTGGGGTGGTTCACACCATTTATGAAGGTCACTACCAGCATCCATTACTGGGGTGGTTCACACCATTCATGAAGGTCACTGCCAGCATCCATTACTGGGGTGGTTCACACCATTTATGAAGGTCACTGCCAGCATCCATTACTGGGGTGGTTCACACCATTCATGAAGGTCACTGACAGAGTATCAGCTCTGAAAATCTAATGCTTTGCCTGTCTAGCCCAGGCCTCTTACAGATGGGCAAGCATGAATCTCAGGAGTGTTTTTTTTTTCTTTTCTCTTTTGTGCTGGGATGTCGTAGTTGAGATCTGTGACACTGTTTAAATTGGCTCTAAGTGACACTTAAGGTTGCCTGGTGCATTTTCATGGTTTGGTTTTCTTATTTAACTGTGAAAAGTAATCATCTTTGGATGTGCCAAAGATTTATTTTCCATTTACCGACCCAAGAACATCTCAGGCATCTGAGCTGTGGTGGCTGTGAGTGGCTGTGAATATCCTCAGGTGATGTGTGGACGGTTTTTAAGTCTTGTTATGGTAACAGAGTTTTATAAAACCTTTTCAACATCCTACTGTTAAAGTGTTCTCTGGACTGTACTTGCAGAAGCAAATTTATGTTTTGAGTTGACCGGGTGGGGATAGGAAAGCTGGGTCAGAGGCTAGCAAGGAATCTTGCCAGAAGACGAGAGACATATGATTCCCTTTTTTTTTTTTTTTTGTCATTTTCATTTGTTTTTTTTTTGCCAAGAGTTAAACTTGCTAATAGGCAATAACACCAGCTTAGGGTCCAAGAAAAGTAATATTAAATTCATTTCACCTTCATCTCAGAGGTGAGTAGTGGGGAAAATGTGACAACAGAAATGAAAGTGGCAGACAAACATCAGGGAAGTCAACGCTGTAGATGCAGGGAATGGTGAGTGAGGTTTCTAGTGAGCTCGTTTTAGGAATTCAGTGTTCCTGTGAAATCGGAAACATTAAAACTGCTAGAAGGAAACATAGTAGTACCCTGCAGGGTTCAGCTCTAGGGCTTTCTGATTAGGACTCATTTGCCTGGGAATGAGGCTGACAGTTGACAATGGGACCTCATAAAAGTAGAAAGCAGCACAGTTAAAGAACCAATCAGGGAACGAGGAGGAAGTTACAGAGGGGAGGGTCTTAGCTGTCTGTTCTCCTTCCAGGTAAGGGGACAGACCTCTGCAGCAAGCAGCATTCCGGGTAAGCATCAGAAGGGAACTTGAACACCATCATGCTACTGTGACCTCTGATTTGCCTACCCCATTTTCACTTAAAGTGACTGAAATGGACATTAGCCTTTTTCTCACAATATGACTTGCCAAGTAAACTCATTTTCCACAATATCCTGGATATTTCCTTAAGAGTTGTGGACACCTAATAACTTATAAACACATGCGGGATGGAACAATTCAAACAACAGCAGGGCTTTGCTTCACTGTGTTTCTAATTTTATACTTATGTTTAGGGCAACCTAAATAAGATCACCCCAGAGATCTCACTTTTGTTTGAAAGGCTGTTGGAAGATTCACTGCTTGTGGGAAACTGCGCACAACATTTGGATAACTTGTTCTGCAGTCTGAGAAACCATAAAATAGGCTTATATTGAGGCATCACATTTGAGTTTAAAACTGGATGTTCTCCAGTGACATCAAGAAGTAAACTTTTTATATAACTTTAATTTTTAGTGATGATGAGTTTTTTCATACAGTATATTCTGATCACAGTTTCCCTTCTCCTAACTCCTCCTAGATCTTCCCCACCTTCCCACTCACCCAGATCCATCTCTCTCTCTCTTCCCCACCCCAAAAAAACTAAAACAACAACAACAACAAAAAAAAAACCCATAGGGCAAAACAAACAAAAATAGAGCCAAAGCAAAAGCACAAGAAACACACACACACACACACACACACACACAGACACATAGATACACACAGACACACATACACACATATACACACACACACACACATATACATACACACAGACGCACACAGACACACCTACACACACACACAGACACATATACACACACACAGACACACATATACACACACACATAGACACACAGACACAAACACACACACATACACACACACAGACACACACATATACATACACACACATATACACACACATACACACACATATACATATACACACACATAACACACACTTACATACACATACACACACAGACACACACATATACACAAACACACAGACACACATATACACAAACACACAGACACACACATATACACAAACACACATATACACACATATACACACACATACACATATACACACATACACATATACACACATATACATATACACACATAATACACATACATACATACTACACACAGACACACACACACAGACACACAGACACAGACACACACACACACACAGACACACACACACACACACACACACACACACACATGCAAAGACCTGTAAGTTAAAAAATACACCCAGATAAAAACCTTCCAAGAATACCATTGAGTTTGTTTTGTGTTGGCCATCTTCTGCTGGTTAGGGCCTACCCTTGTGTATGGCTTGTATCACCAGTGAAATCATATCGGAGAAAACTAATTTTTCCATTGTGAATAATTATCAGTTGGAGATAGCTTCTGGGTCAGTAGAACTTCTTGAAATATGTACATCTATGAAAGAAATCTAAATGGAATCACCAAATAACAGGAGAGAGCAAGCCCCAACTAGACATCTCTCAGCACCAAAAGTAACATCCACTGTCAGGAAACTGAGTTGTTGGCAAAAGAGGTCCCATGAAAACCATGCAACACAGGCTCTTGGCAAAGATACTGGTTTCTCTTTACAAACTGACGGTAAGCCTCTATTCCCGAAGACAACACCTACGGAACTCATTGAATACAGAGACGTCGATCTGGTGCCTACTTGGAGCCTCCACTCCTACTGAGTAGTATTCAAGGTACTGGAAGGTACTCTGCAGGCTACCAAAGGAAGGGCAAGTACCAACCCAGCTGTGACCCCTTCAGTCTACGATGGGGACCTGCCTTTGTGATGTGCTGGCACAACATTGGCACAAATGTATGAGTAACCAACCAATATCTGAATGCATTTAAGGCCCACTCCATGAGATGGAACTACGCCAGACACTGCTCAGGTTGTAAAAAACCCAATACTAGACAGGCCACGGGCATGGAGAAACCCAACTACCACTGTTCTGCTAGTGGGATGTGGTAGGAAATGACTCCCGAGGACATTCTACCACACTCACAGACCAGTGTCTCGCTCAGCCACCATCAGAGAAGCTTCATGCATCCGATGGGAACAATTACAGAGACCCCCAGCTGGACACTTTGCAGAAAGTGGGAGATCTTGGACAGCTCAGTCATAAAGAGGGGGTCTCTGTCAAACCCCTCTCCTAAGAGTTCAAGACCTGTGCACAAGGAGGCAAAAAGATTGTGAGAGCCAGTGGAGGTGGCGATAGAATTGTCAAGGAAACAGGCCTGACCAGACACATCAGGGATGGTGTGCGAGCACGCATAAGCGTGCACGCATAGAGACTGGCAGCACAGGGTTGGGGATTTAGATCAGTGGTAGAGCGCTTGCCTAGCAACCGCAAGGCCCTGGGTTGGTCCCCAGCTCCAAAAAAAAAAAAAAAAAAAAAAAAAAAAAAAAAAAGAGAGAGAGACTGGCAGCACGCACACGAGCTGCACTGGTCCAGGCCAGATGGGGTCCCAGGGCTGAGAGGGGAAGTGACCCAAGGCCCCATCCCTGTTCATGAAGGGAATTTCCACTTTTGTTTATGAACTACCGACTCTGTACCTTTTAAAACATCCTTTTCTTATCCTCCCTCCTTCATACATTAAATCTCAACCACAGTTTCCTCTCCCGCCAGACCCTTCCTCCACCTTCCCTCTTCCCCAGGTCCACTTCTCCATTTCCCTTCAGAAAAGAGCAGACCTCCGGGAGATATCAACCGAGCATACCATAACAAGTTACAATAAGATTAAGCACAAACCCTCATATCAAGGCTGGGTCAGGCAAACCATTAGGAGGAAAAGGGTCCTAAAACCATGCAGAAGAGTCAGAGACAAGCCCACTCCCACTGTTAGGAGTCCCACAAGAGCCCCAAACTATGTAATCAAAATATATGCAGCGCCGTACAGGCTCTGTGTTACTCCAGTCTCCATGAGTCCCTATGAGCCCTACTAGGCTGATTCTGTGGGATGTCTTTCCCCAGTGCCCTTGATTCCTCTGGCTCCTACAATTCTTCCCCCACTTCCCAGGGATTCCCCCAAGCCCTGCCTAATGTTTGGCTGAAGATCTCTGCATCTGCTCCCAACACTTGCTAGTTGAAGTCTCTCTGATGATGATTGGGCTAGGCACTCATCTGTGAGTGTGGCAAAATATCATTAGGAATCATTTCATTGACTTTTCTTTTTGATTTTAAACCAGTGTTAAGTTCTATCTCGGTCTCTGGGCTATCCATTCTCTGGTTCCTGGCCATCCAGGTAGTGTCAGGCATGGGCTCTATATCATGTCATGGGCCTCAAGTTGGACGAGTCATTGGTGGGCCACACCCACACGTTCTGAGCCACCATTGCCCCAGCACATCTTGCAGGCAGGACAAGTTGTAGGTTGAAGATTTGGGGGCTACGTTGGTGCTCCAGTCCCACCACTGCCTGGTTACAGAAGAAGGCTGGTTCAGGCTCTGTGTACCCCATTACTAAGAATCTTCACTAGGGTCACCCTTTTAGACTCCCAGTGTTTCCACTGTACTAGATTTCTACATCACTCAGAAATGTTCCCCCAGTTCCAGTCCTCATTCCCAGTGCTCCACTCCCGTCCCTCCTGCCCATCCCCACTGGCCCCTACTATCTGCCCTTCCCAGGGAGATCCTTGTACCCCCTGGCTTGAGCACCCCTTATTATTTAAGCTCTTGGGCCTGTGGACTGTAGCATGATTATCCTTTACTTAACAGCTAATATCCATGTAAAAGTAAGTGTGTATTATGCCTCTCTTTCTGGGTCTGGGTTTTAAATATTGTTATATACATTTAGGAAAGAGAAGGTTGTTCATTCATGCTTTCCCCCAGAGCAAAACCTCTAAGTTTATTTTCCCTTTGTATAACCAGCCTCCTTGAGCTGCATCCCAACACCCGAAGCCAAACACAGAAGCCGGAAATTCTTCTAAGCTTTCCCTCTTCCATGGTTTCTTTAATACAAAGAACAATGGCACAGAAAATGTTGAAGCATTTTCCCTAATAAGCACAGCTAATTGGATTTTTAATTCTTAAGTATTTTGTGTAGCATAAAACCTGAAATAGCTTTACAGTCGGAGCACTAATTAGAAAGCTTATCACTGAAAGAACAGAGCGGGGTTAGATTTCGTACCACCTTCTTATATCTTTGTAATAGTTTATTAGCAGGCCAGGTCACTTCCCCTGTTCCTTTGCTTATATTGAATGCTTTAAAGGGTAGAAGCAAGTATTCTCATCAGCTGGGACTTGGCAATAGGCTGTACCTTTTTGGATCCTCTGTGCCTTGTGGCATCCTTAAGACAGTGAATTACCCTCCAGGCACTGCTCTACGATGTTATGGAAAAGAGGACAGTGTGTGTGTGTGTGTGTGTGTGTGTGTGTGTGTGTGTCTGCCTGTCTCTCTGTCTCTGTGTGTATCTGTCTGCCTCCCTGTGTGTGTGTGCGTGTGTGTGTGTCTGCCTGTCTGTCTGTCTCTGTGTGTGTCTGTCTGCCTCCCTGTGTGTGTGTGTGTGCGTGTGTGTGTGTCTGCCTGTCTGTCTGTCTCTGCGTGTGTCTGTCTGCCTCCCTGTGTGTGTGTCTGTGTGTGTGTATGTGTGTGTGTTATTGTTGTTGTTGTTGAAGCCTTTCTTTCTCACAACATCCCGCTTTTGGTAGGCAAGATGTGTGTTGCCAGCAGGAGTTTTGGAAACAGGATGAGCAAGTGGCAGTTTGTTTATTTTGCTTACAAACTCTTGTTTTTTTTCCCAGCTGACTTGGCTCTGGTGCATATAGGAGTCAAGAGGGGAAACAATGAAATGGCTTATTTAGCAAAGCTTCTCAGTAGAAACTGAGGCACGGTAGACACGTTTTTGTGAAGTAACTTGAAGCCATGGAATAAGGATCCCATAGTTTAAATTGTTTGAGTTTATGTCAAACACAAATGAAAATGTACAAATGCACAAGTGTACGAGGACAATGAAGCAGAGTAGATCTGTTTACTGTGAGCTTGGCGCTGGGCTTCCTCACCCTCAGTTTTACACACCGTGAATCTCCTTTGAGTGTAGGTATGCATGTGCAGTATCAGATGCATGGACAGCTAGGTAGATACAGGTATACAGTGCTTAGCTAGAACTGCATTTGGTGGTATGATACACTGTTGAGGCCTGCTGTTCCATTGCACTTTGCAGATATGCAAATTTTACATACAGTGTCTAATTTGGTTTCACCTTATATGAGTGCTAAGTATTACCTCATTTTGTAAGCCCACACCCAAGGCCGAGTTTCTGTGCGGCCTAATGTCACACAGCTAGGAAGAGGTGGAAGGAAGATTCAAACCGTGTCCTGTTAGACACTGAATCGCATGCGCTTTCCATGTGCCTTGAACATGCGCTTTGACTGATAAATGCAAATAAAATAAATGTTCAAGGTTAGACACATATATCCCAACTGACATACATATGCATCTCGATACAGGACTGTGTGCACGTACAAGGGCTGCATGCCAGGAACTCCGGGATGTATGCAAAAATAAGGCAGGTATTTGTACTGGAGCGGACTGAGTGGAGACAAAGCTGTTGATGGGGCTCCTGTCAGTGGTGCTGTTATGGTGCTCTGGAGGATCATGGGATACCCACGAGGCTGGGATGCTTCTTGGAGATGACATTGTATGTGATACAGGAGCGCCAGCGATCTCCATATAGAGACTGAACTATATGTTAGTGTGGGATAGCATGGGTGGAGTGCTGAGGAAGGGGAGGGGAAACTGAAGGAAACCCGCTGCATCTTGTCTCTCATAAGGGCCAGGAAAGAGAACAGCTTGTTTTATGCTGTGAACACTTGCTAGGAGCCGTGTAACAGGAATGTCAGGCAAGAGAGGATCTGGTTTGTGAGAGGAAAAGCGAATCTTCTCTGTGGGAAATGACTAAGATACATTGGAGCAATGGTGTCTAGACAGACACATGGAAGACAGCTTGGTGGTAATGCCACAGGGGGAGAAGGAACAGGGAGGACAGCATGACCTCTGCCCGAGGAGGGTGGCGATGGTCATCAACCCATGTGCAGCCCCAGGCTGAGGAAGGAATGCTGAGGTGCTTCCGCGGTGTTCCCTGTGGAGAATACTTCTGTGCTGATACTCTTTGTTCTTGTCTGACCTGAAAAGACCTGGGCTTACGAAGGGTACATATTTTGTTCTGGCTGCCATTGTGGGATGTTGGAGAACTCTGGTATTCAAGAGCTGAGATTGGGGGTGATTGGGGGAGCATATTTGAGTTGCCTCAGGCAGCCTGGAAACTCTCAGCTCTACCACAGGGGGTTCAGAGACACCATCAAGACACCACCTTTTAAAGAAAAGTGAAACTTCAAAAACATAGGGACCCCTAACCTGTAAACTCCAGGATGCAAGGTGACATCCAGGACATCCAGCCATTTGAATTAGAAAGGGGTTCCAATACCTGACTCCCTGCCCTGCCTACCACTTGGAATCTCTCCTCAGGCTGGTAGAGATTCAAGTTTAATGAAGATTGCCACTGAAGAACCTGCATGCTGTCACTAGAGGGCGCCAGATGCACATGAAATATCTAGGCATCCTCGCCTGCACCGTCTTCAAATTTCAAATGGAGATAACTATTTAAAGAAGGCGACTCTCCCACTTCTGTCTCTATTCACTTCACTTCTGCTACTGAGGGGAAAGAGCACTCCAGCTGTCTTCAGAATCTAGTAATATGGAGACTTGAAGGTCCTGTGATTTTCATCAGATCGCAAGAATATATATTAATTAGCTGCCGTTTCCCTCTTAACCATGTACCCAAGTATCAACAGACCCAAGAAAGCCTGAGTTAGCGATTCAAGAGCACCGTTCTCATGTTCATCAATACTCAGGTCCTAGTTTAATCCGTAAAATAAGTAAATGAATGAAAACAACTAGAATCCCTTTTCGTAGCTAGTAGAGTCTACATAGACAGACACTCAGGGTTACCATTGTCATCTCCAGAACATTATGGGTTGGAATGTGACGTCGTAGGCCTCACATTATGCAGACTTTCAATACCATACCCTGATGGGCACATGGGAATTGTAGTCAAGCCATTGGGTTCAGGGAGAGATAGGGGCTCTCCGTTACTCAGTTGTCCATTTCCTGGCCCCATGGCTTACTACTAGTGTGACCTGGAGATTTTCCAAAAACTCTCTGTGCCCCAGCTACCTCATCATAAGTACAGGATGCAGCGGCCAAGAGCTCCAGGGCCAGGAGTTGTGCTTCTCATCAGCCAGCAGATGAGGGCTGGTAGACCTGAGAGACAGGGACAATAGGCTGAGGTCTGATTTGGGACCACTCAGCAGAAACTCCTCTCTCTCTGCAGGCACCATTAGGTGCCCTCAGTAGGAAACCATAGGTTATACCTGTATAATGGACAACTGAGGTCTGGGAAATGGGTCCAACAAGAGATGTCTCCCATGGCTCAAAACCTTATGTCACAGTTTTGTTTTCTACCACTATGACAAACACCGTGACCGAAACCAACTTGGGAGGAAGGGATTTGTTTTATTTATAGGTTACTCTCTGTCATTGAGGAAAGCCAAGGCAGAAACTTGAAGCAAAAGTTCACAGAGGAACATTGCTTACTGGCTGTCTCTCAGGCTCATGTTCCTATACAGTCCAAGCCTGGCCATGAGGGGAGAGTGCCACTCACAGTGGGCTGGTCCCTCTTACATCAGTTAGCAATCAAGAACATGTCCCACAGACATGTCCACAGGCCAGTCTGATGGAGGCAATTCTTCAGTCGAGGTTCCTCCTTCCCAGGTGCCAAATTGTCAACAAGATGATCATTATGTCCTCTAAATAAATCTGACCTGTTTGCATCGGAGTAGCAGTCTCACTCTACAGATGTTTAAATGGAAGGAACTATGCCATCTGAGCCATGAGAGGGCACATCCTTACCTAGTTCCTCGGCTATAGTTGCCAGGGAACTATCCAGAAGGGAGAGGCTTGGGGTGCCCTCTTTCACAATCAGCATATTGCAAACCCAGGATCTGAAGCTTCAGGAGTCTTGACTTCTGGTCAAAAGAACAGTGTCTGAGCCATGTCTTTGGCCTAGGGTAGACAGGACATATTAAACTGCACCCACAAAGAGCATAGGATTACGATTCAGCAGGAAATTTCTGGCTGATAAAGCCTTTTATGCCCCTCACATAAGAGTTCATTCAAACGAGCCTGTCTACTACCTAGACAGGAAAACACTCCTCAGGAAAGCTGTCTGTTCCTGGACTTTAAGAGACAGTAAGAAACCTACCAAGGCGTGTGAGTTGGCACAATGGTCCCTTTGGCCATTGTCCATTCTTACCTCTTGAGACAGTGCCCTGCACAATGCTTCCTCTAGCCATCGCATCTAGTCTTGTCAAGAGTAGTTTCCTTTGCCATTGCCACAATTACCTCTCCACAGTGCCCTTTACTCTGTGATATACCCTGTCTATCTTGTATATTATTCTGCTTGGAATCTGTTTGAATTCTCTCTATGAAGTTTAAAAGGACCAGGGGTCTGAGGGGATCAGAGGCGATCTAGGTAATAGCACTCTAGTGCAAGTCTAGAGCCAAGAAGATCTGAGCTGCCCAGAGGGAGGGTGGTAAGGAAGTGACCGAGGAAGCCTTAGTTAGGGAAGGCTGGCATTCAGAATGTCCTTTGGAAGGAGGCTGGACATCTTTCCTCCCACTATAGTTATGCCTACAGATGCGCCTGGCACTTAGGCAGTGAAAGCCTTGGAGATGGGAAAGGCCCGCCTACAAAACCCAGCATCCACATCACAGGATGGAAAGAAAGGCTATATCTCTAAGAATTATTTGTGTGGATTAAAGTCAGAAAACTGTATGTCCTCTGGATCACACAGGGAGGTCAGATTTTAATATATTGGACATATTGAGGACTTTGATGTCCTAAAATAGTGTACTTAATAAATTGCTTTTGCTACTTATAAAATATTATTAAAAATACTTCCATTGGGAGCATGCCAAGATTCTTTTTCAGATTAAGTCAATGGAAGGAATGAGTAAATACTTGGAAAACCCTTGTCTCAGAAGTGGGCGCTTAATAAATGTTACTTTCCCCTTTTTTCCCCTTTGATTCAAGAACAAGAGATGAAATAAAACGAAGGCAGGCAAAAAGCAACACAGAATGCGGGAAGTGAGGAAAAAATAGAAAATAATGAAGTAAAAGAAGAAAACTCCCCAAGAGAAGTTGTGCCAGTGGAGGGGGAGTGGCTTCTGGATATTTACATAGTAGCCACTTCAAAGGACTTCAGTTTCCATAGTATCTTTTACAGGGAATGAGGTCCAGCACTGTGGGAGGGACCTGAGTACACTTTTTAGCCAATTCTCTAGATAAAACAATGACCTATCTTAAAGAAATAGAAGCTCTGATGAATTTGACATTTCCTCCTGTGCTGGTTTCCTGCCTCCCGGTGTTTGTTTAATAGGATGAAAACGTATCTTTAGCAGCAGTTGTGAGATGTTCTTTTAAAGCAAGGCTGTCAACAGACAGTTGGACCATGGGCTTCTCTGAAACCCTGAAGGAATGAATAGGACTCTTTATAGGCTCAGTCCTAATCCTCAGTTAGCCTAGGCTGATTTGCTGTCTTTCGGAAGCCAGAGACAAGTAGGTTTTGATTACACACACACATATAAGCAGATATGATTTCCTTTTCAGGACAAAGGGCACCAGGGGATAATGAACTTCACTTTTCACATACTAGGCTCCTAGAGGCTTGGGACTTTACTGGCTACCTGGAAGCATGGGCCCCAATGCCTGCTGTGCGGATAGAGGGTCTGGTAAAGAAAGCCTCATGGCTGGTAGGTGGCAGGGACCCTTGGACAGAAGGATTTCTGGAACAAGACTATACCACTGAAAAGATTTGATAAATCTCATCAATGTATCTGCATTTTATTTTTCTGAGTCTTGTGTTAGTTTTTTCTTGTTTTAGTCACTTCCATTTTGGGGGCATGAGTGGTTTTGTTTTTTTTTTTTTCTGGCCTGGAAATACCAACAGCTGGGTTATCAGATACATGGCATTATTATTATTATTATTATTATTATTATTATTATTACTACTACTACTATTATTATTATTAATCACCATTGATAAGATTGTATTATAAATGAGATCAATTGGGTCCATTCCAGTTGGAGATACATTTTCTTTTTATCTCATAAACAAAACCTGTACTTAACTGTCTCACAGACTCAGTACTTAGAAAGCTGACTTGGCAAAGGTTAGCAAGCTGGCAGAGCTAATGAGAAGTCACTGAACTCTATGCCCCTACCCCACCCACACACACTCCAGGCAGCCTCTGGGCTGTCTTAATGATGGTGATGAGGAGGTCAAGGCTACAGCATCCCTCCAAACAGCTCAGGAAAACTATCGCTTAGCCATGGGTACCAACTCTAGGACCAGGGAATTAACTGTCTACTGCTCAGAGTGGCTCCTAGGAGAGCCCTGCACATTTGTCCTTTGTTCCCTCCCAGCTCCAAGACACAAAGGGAGCTCTGTTCTTTGTTAGTCGGCCCCTATGGAGATTTCTCTCCCTTCCCTTCCTAAGACCATTCCTGTGACCGGAAGGTGCTGAAAGAAACACATTTCAAGTAGTAAAAACAAGTGTCCAGGAAGGAGCTTTCAACAGCTTATAACAAACGAGGGACTCATGTTTCTCCACCTGGATCTGGAATGGACTGGAGAGAAACAGCAGAGAGCTGCGAGCAGCTGTCAGCAGGAGTCCTGGTCTCAGCCACCCTGCTCTTAGCAGCACCAGTTGGCTGCTGAGTGACCACTATTTGCCTTTTTTTTTTTTTTTGTCCCTATATGTCCCTTCCTCCCCCTCCCCCATTTCCTTCCCTTCATTCCTTTTCAGTTTTTGCTTTTCACATGGGATCTCACGTAGCCCCCGGCTGGCCTTCAATGTACCACATAGGTGAGGATGCCCTTGAGCTTCTGATCCTTCTGCCTGTACCCCCTTGGATGTTGAGGTTACAGCTGTGTGCCACCAAGCCCAGTTTATTCAGTGCTGGGGACCAGACCCAGAACTTTGTTAGTGCTAGGGAAGTGCTCTCCCAACAGAGCTATATCCCCAGTCTCCAGTCTTCTCTTGAAACGATTTTAGATAGGGTCTTGCTATGGAGACCGTGTTGGCTTTCAAGTCATGATTCCTCCTCTCCACAGTCAGCCTCCCTAGTGCTGTGATCCCCACAACACCTGGCTAGCTTTCTTTTCTTGCCTTTCTTCCCCCTGCTCTGCTCAGAATTCCTACTCCTGCTATTGTGACCCCAGGTTCCATCTCTCTGCTCAGCAAATCCCCTTTAATTCTACCTGAATGTGTGTTCGCTTCTTTGTATCATGGCTATGGGTGCAACAATAGCTATAGGGTTCTTGAGAGGGTTCTGCGATCTCTTTACCTCAGTGTGTCTCCCGTCAGCCTCTGAGGTTACAGTGTATTCATCAGGATAGGCTGATGTTTGCACCGGAGCAATTTCAGAGTTGCTGTGAGACTTGTCGTTTTGCTTTCTCATTCAGGAATGCTCCCTTGGGAAACTTACAGATGCAGGTATCCAAGAACCTTTCACAACATGGTTGAAACGTCTCAGTTGTGGTGGCTTCAACGAGAATGGTTCCCATAGGCTCATATATTTGAATGCTTGGTCTGTAGTTAGTGGAACTCTTTGGGAAGGGTTAGGAGGCATGACCTTTTTGGAAGAGATGTGTCATTGAGGGTCAGCTTTGAGGTTTCAAAAGTCCACCACAGGTCCTCTCATGTCTCTCCCTCTCTCCCTCCCTTCCTCTCCCTCTCTCCCTCCCCACTCCACAACCCCCTTCTCTTTCTACCTGCTGCCTTTGGATCAGGATGTGGCTCTCAGCTACTTCTCTAATACCATGTGTGCTGCCTGCCTAACTGCCTACCTCACTACCACTATTCTTCCTACTATGATGGCAATCAGCTAACTCTCTGAAGCTGTAGGAAAGCCCTCAGATAAATACAATTATTTTGTAAGAGTTACCTTGGTCATGTGTCTCTTCATAGCAATAGAACAATGAGTAAGACATCAACTTTTGGTAGAGAGGACCAAGCACGTAGATGACTACTTGATGTTCTAAGGTGGAGCCTACGACTGGTATCACAACACTTTGTGATACAGGGTCCCTTCTAGTTGCAAGGGAACCAGGAAATGTGTTCAAGATAGAAACAAAATTGTGCGGTGTAGTATTGTCTGTACTATATGTTGGCCTTATCATCACTGCAAACATTCTGTCATTGGCTAGCCAACAAATACAACTCTAGAACTACACTTTCAACTTTGGACTCTACCTTGTCTGTCTACTAATGAGGATAGCAATCCCTTCTGCTACCTTTTATAGACTTTGCTGTAGTGGTAAACAATAAAAACAAAATGCACCAACCTATGCTATTTCTGGCACCGTAGGGCCTCGTGGCATCTGTGGGGTATTTTAATCTTGATCTGCAAAATGTCTCCAACCAATCTTGCTGCCATGGTTAGCCCCAGAAGCGACCGCCCTTCTAGTTCCCACAGCATGGGTTGCCGCCACATCAGTCCCACACAGAAACCACCTATCTCTTGGCTCTCTGGTGTTCACATTCCCTGTATCCACCCCCCTGTGGTTATAGTTACAACTCCAGTATCCCGTTAGAATCAAAACTTAATAAGCTTGTAATTTATTGCTTTTATTATTCACTTTGCTCCCATGATCACTACATTCATACCTTGCACCTGTTCGAATTGTTACACCTGCATGCCCAAGGGAAAGAGAAAATTCTTTTTCCTATCTGCATCATCAGCAAATAGCCTAGTGCCCAGAACACAGTGAGACTTGATATACACTTTACCAATGAAGATTATTTCTGCTGGTTTTACTAAGGGTACTCTGAGGTGTTTCATAATGGTTATTTCATTAATCCGGTTTCCCAGAATAAAGAAAAGGAGTCTGGCTCACTTCAGCAATCATCCCCATGTAGCCTTTTAGCCCAGCCAAAAAGTCTGGTCCTTTGTGTTTATAAGTGACAGCAGGATGGTGAACGAGAAACTTCCTATGATCATCCTCTGCAGAAAGGCTGAGTATTGAACAGCTACTCACAACACTGCCTACTCCAGAGACAATGGGGCTGAAGAATGCCTTGCAGAAGAAAAGAACCCTCAGCCCTGCAACCAGGAACACTAAAGAGGGCCAAAGCACAATTAAAACATCCCTAGCCAGTGTCGCCACCCATGGAGAAAGGAGAGAATACACTGAGCGAGCCTTAAGTCCATTGTTCCTCATCCCACCCAAGCTTTGTGGGTAATGCCTGCAATGGATGACGGCTGCGATCGCCTGGAGCGAGAAGAGAGGCACAGTCTCTACTCAGTGACCATAAGCGCCACAGGAAGGCCCTGTGTGCTACCAACCGGCCTGCGGGTGTGATCCGTGACCTTCGTGCCTCAGCCCCACCCACAGGCTGTTTCCCTGAGCACACACCTGCAGACATCAATATCAGTGTAAACACGTAGTGTGCGCAGCTGGCTTTACTTGAGCCTTTCAGGGCACCTGCCTTGGGAAAACAAACAGGAGGCTCCCAGCACCCAGCTAGGCTTTGTAAAATCAAGAGAGTACATCAGGTTTTAGAACTAGCCCCGAGGGAGACAGGAGGCGTGGAGCAGGCGTACCCAGAAGAAAGCAGGAGAAAAAGATCCAGAATCTCCCACTGGGTTGTTTAGTGAACACTGTCTTTTCTGAAGACAGTAAAAGCTGGACAAGGTGACCTCTTCTTCAGTCACAAATGCAGCAAGAAAAGACTTTCGAAGAAGAGAAGCAAGAATAAAACGTTATTACTAAAGAACCAAAATAATATTCCAGAAACCAGTCAATCATAAAGAATTGTGTATCTGTGGCTTGCCGAACAAAGAATTCGAAAATGATGATTTTTAAGAATGTCCAATACTACAAGAGAATATAGAGAAGTCAAGGCCATCACGAAATGAATTAACAAAAAAAGAAGTACAATGAAAAGTTAGAAAATTTCAAATATAAGCAACATTTCTGAACCTGAGATGAAAGTATAGAATAGGGCTGGAGGGATGGCTCAGTGGTTAAGAGTACTGACTGTTCTTCCAGGGTCCTGAGTTCAAATCCTAGCAACCACATGGTGGCTCACAACCATCTGTAATGGGATCTGATGCACTCTGGTGGGTCTGAGGACAACTACAGTGTACTTATATATAATAAACAAATCATAAAAAAATAAATAAAAAAGAAAGTATAGAATAAGAGCCACCAGACTTGATCAAACAGAGGAAAAAATGACTTATCAATTCTGAGAGGTAATTTGAAAATATCTCATCAGAGAAGAGAAAAGAATAAAAAGTAATAGTCAATGTTAACATTGTAGAGATTTATGGAGAGACGATATAGGAAGAGGGAAGATGGCTTCTTTGAAGAAATAAGGTCCTAACATTCCATCCAGGGAAAGGTATGGATATTGAGATACATGAAGTTCAAAGTACAATAAAGAATTTCAACCTAAAAGCTCACCAACACGCAGTGGTTCTCAAAGGCCAAGGGACCAGGAAGACTGGTTATGACTTATAATGATTATCAGGCCCATTATGAGTTCAAGGCCAGCCTAGACTACATAGCTAGACTCTGATGGACAGAATGATCACTCTTCCCTAGAAAGCAGAGACATGGAGCACTGCTGACTAGTCACACAGTCTACCCCTGCAATTTTACAAGAATTTCACTTACTACATTGTGCCCATCTATAATAATGCCCCTTAAATATTCTTTTCATATAACCCCCATCCCAGCATCCTTGAGCCTCTTCTTGTCCCCCATCAAACTTTTACATCATCTCCATCCTCTCTTGTCTAAACCTCCTGCATCAGGCTCCCTGCCTCCCTTCTGCTTGACACTTCATCATGGTTGTTGAACTTTTGATTTACTTGATGCCTTTAGTCCTAGTCTAATAGGTCTTCCTTTGGAGTAGATCTCCCTACCTTTGTAGCTCTTGAAAGCAACTGCTGATCAGTCTTCTGACGTCCTAAAATCAAGTCAGAACTCTTGGTTTTTCTAGGTGTAGAACTTTTACACATGATCCAGGTTATCTATTAAATTGCTATCTATTTAAAACTGATTGTTACAGGGTTTGGGAAGCTACATCTGTCCGTAAAATGCTTGCCTTGAAAGCAGTAGGATGTAAGTTTGAACCCCAGAACTTACATAAAAACATTGGGGTGCTGGGATGCACTTGTAATGCCAGCCCTGGGGAAGGCAGAGGTAGATGGCTTCCTGGGGTTGTAGACACCCAGTCTACCCTACCTGGTAAGCTCCAGGCTAGTGAGTAATCCTGGAGCTTGAAACAAAGAAAAAGGTAGAGAACACTTGTTTCAGTTAGCATCAACTGCCAGTTTGACACAGCCTTGACTGAGTTGAGCGGAAAGCCCAGACTGAAGAATTGTCTAGAACAGATTTGTCTGTGAGGGATTGTCTTAGGGTTTTACCACTGTGAACAGACACCATGACTGAGGCAACTCTTATAAGGACATTTAATTGGGCCTGTCTTACAGGTTCAGAGATTCAGTTCAGTATCTTTATCTGTGTTGACTGCAGCAAACTTCTTTCTCCTAGGCTGGTAACCACTCACTGTTAGCAGCTGTCCTCAGCAGATAGCCCATGGCCCTGGCATCTCAAACATCTTGGGCTCCATCTTGGGTGTCGCTTCTCCAACTTTGCCCTCTGTAGCACTCTAAGCTCAGGTTGACCCACTCCACTGCTGCTACTGTTCTTGGTGATTGTCCTATGGTACTGGCATCTCCAACTTGCTGGGGGTTTCTGCTGTAACTTGGCTTCACCGATAGCTTCTCAAAGGCTCTTTTCACGGTACCAAGCCTCAAATCCTTTGCACGACCCCTTCAGTCCTGGGCTGCCAACTACAGCTGAGGTTGCACCTTCACCAATGGCCTTCCCTAGCCTCTCACAGTAGCAAGCCTCAGCTGTTCTTCATGACCCCTTCATGTCTTCAAAACCAGTACCACCTGGGAGACTCTTACACACTACCATTTACAGCTGCAGCACGAGGTACAACCTTGGTCATCTCTGGAACACAGCTCCTTCGTGCTCTCAGAAAACACTTCCCAGAAGATTTTTACCTCTGTGATGCTGGTCTCTTTTTAATCACAACAAATTTCTTAGCTCCAGATAACCAGCATCAATTGTCCCAGTAGTCCCTTCTATTCTGGACTCTAAAGCCAGAGTCACGTGGCCAAAGCTGCCGAGTCTACTGCTTGCTGGGGCTGGAACATGGACCCACTCGTTCTATTATGTTATCAGTAGCTTTCTGTTTTCCAACTCCTTCACTGCCTAAGCTTAGCTGTCATGAATCTTGCTTTGTAGATTGACCTTGAACTCCAAGATCTGCATATCTGTCTTCTGGGATTAAAGGTGTGTACCACCAAGCCTGGACTTAAGTTTTTCATCACCTAGAACTTGCTCTGTCCCAGTCTGGCCTTGAACTCGGAGATCTGCTTGGACTTATCTGCTGGGATTAAAAGTGTGTACCATTATGCCTGGATCTAAATTTAGCTGGGTAGGATCTTGCTCCAAAGTCCTACTCTCTTAATCTGCTGTCTCCTAGAACACAGGATTTGGCTCCATTTCACTTCCTTGTGCCCCTTTAATACTCGAACTATGTATTTTATATTTTTCCTTTCTCAGCTTGCTACACTTGTTCAAATGCTCTTCATGGGACTTAGCCAGAGAACAAAGTCTCTGCTGGGCTTTTTTGAGACTTCCTTTGTCAGTGCAATTAATCTGAGTCTCTTCACCTTAGCCTCAGGCAGACTCTTTGGACAAGGTCAAAAAGTAGCCACATTCTTCACCAAAATACCACAAAAACAGTCTCTAGGCCACATATTGAAATTCTCCACTGAAACCTCTTGGGCCAGGTCTGCACAATTCAAATCGCTCTCAGCAGCAATGTCTTCCGTATTTCTTCTATGATAGCCCATTAAGCCCCATATAAAGCATCCCACTCTTTCCAAATCCAAAGTCTCCAAATCCACATTCTTCCAAGCAAGGTACCGTCAGGCCTATCACAGCAATATCCCAATCCCTGGTACCAGCTTCTGTCTTAGTGAGGGTTTTACTGCTATGAACAGACACCATGACCAAGATAAGTCTTATAAGAACAACATTTAATTGGGCTGGCGTACAGGTTCAGAGGTTCAGTTCAGTTCAGAGGTTCAGTTCAATATCTTCAAGATGGGAGCATGGCAGCATCCAGGCAGGCATGGTACATGAGGAGCTGAGAGTTCTACATCTTCATCTGAAGTCTGCTACCGAATACTGACTTCCAGGCAGTTAGGATAGGGTCTTAAAGCCCACACCCACAGTGACACACCTACTCCAACAAGGCCACACCTCTAAATAGTGCCACTCCCTTGGCCAAGCATATTCAAACCATAACAGGGATTGTCTTGATTATTAATGAATTCAAAAGTGCAAAGCCTACTATGGTCAGCACCATTTCTCATTGGTAGGGCACAAGGCTGTATAAGGAAGGTAGTGAGCGAGGCAGACTTGTGATGTTCGTCAAAGACATAGACACATAATAACTGGAGCAGTATCTGAAGTATGACACCCGAGTTTGTCCTCTGGCTTACACACACACACACACACACACACACACACACACACACACACACACGTGCATACACACTCACATAAATACATGTATACACATATACACACATACCCACACACATGTACACACACTCACATCACTTACACACATGTGCACACACATACATACATGTAGACACATATACACACATACCCACACACATGTACACACACTCACACTTACACACACATATACAGAAACTCACATATACTTACACACACACACACACACACACACATTCACACACTCACAGAACACTCACATGTGATTGTTACAGCTAAAAGATACAGTATATAAGCCTTATCTAAAGAAACACAAAAGGTTCTGAAAGAGCAAGCCAGGCAGAACACTGGGGGAAAAAAGAGACAGCCATCATTGACTTGTTGGCCAATCCATTTTATCTGTCCTTATTTTCTTTGTCTGTGGAGTGTAGGATAATGCTCACAAAGAAGCATGTAGCCTGATCCCTGGAATCCGGCGATCCATGTGGTGGTAGAGGGATATTAAGCTTGCCAAAGGAATTAAGGTTGTCAATCAACTGACCTTGAGAGCAAAAGATTATCCTGAATTATCTAGCAACCCTGAAAGATTATCTGGAATTATCTAGATGAGTCCAGTGGAACCCAGACATACCTGAAAAATGAGAGAGGGTGACAGGAAGGAAGTGGAGTTAGTTCATGTGACAAGTGACTTAAACTCCTAGTACTGATACTAGAGACAAACAGAGCCACAGTGGACCAAAGGCTGGGCATCCTCTGAGTGTCAGAAAAGACGCAGAATTCTTCTCCAGTGCTTGCAAAAGAAGCAGGCGCTGCTGACTGTGACTGCCAAGTCTAGTTCAATGAAGCCTGAGTCAGATTTCTTACCGAAAGGTGAGATGTTAGGTTCATAGAGTTTTAGTCAATTATATTTTCAGCAATGGGAAACTAACTTAGAATTTAAGTGTCAGGTGAGCACTGGAGTGTAGTTCTAGGGTTACTTCCTGTCCACCTTTCCCACTGGGATCAGTAAGCAGGAGAGATGCTGACACACAGGAGCCTGCCAGAAGTGTGTGAGACAGGGGCTGTGTCTGTTGCGTGAAGTGTCCCTGCCGTATGCTCAGAGACCTCAGGAGCACCTGTCCCTCTGATGCTGCCATTGACCTTTAACATGTCTAGTATCTATAATTCCAATCTTGGGGGTCGGGGAGATACCTGAATGAAGAAGACACTTGCTGTACAGGCATGAGGGTCTGAATTCAGATCCCCAGTACCCATCTGAAAACGATACATGGGCATGCCTTTGTGACTGTCTTGAGTTGTATGTGTTAGCCTGTATCCAAAGGCAAGGGCTGAAGAGAGCTAGGGTTAAGCTATACAAAGAAAAATATGTAATTTTCTAGATGAATGTAACCAGAAAATATTAACTTTAGTGAGATAACTCAGACCCAGAAAGACAAATGCCGTGCATGCTCTCTCACCGCTCTTCATATGTTTGTGTGCGTGCATGCGTATGGTATCAGAGACCTGAGAGGTGACTGTAAGAAGGGAAAAAGAGGCTTTAAGGGAGGACGTAAAGAGAGTAACAGAATACATTTAATAACAAAATGGAAACGTGTGTAGAAATACATAAGCAGGGACAGGGAACAGGGAGATGGGCGAGAAGACCTGGTTGAGGTCAACCCCAAACAAAGTATATAAAAGCGTGCTACAAGGAGACCTATCATTTTGTATGAATACATAAACTAAAAATAAGACAAAAAAGGAAGAAACCCAGGGGAGTGTGGCTTCCATCCAGCTGATATCATGGAAACATTGTTGACTTCTGAATGTGGTAAAAGTGTGTGTTGTTGGGCACACATCCAGTACAAGACTTGGGGGTTGGGGGGAGGAAGCTGAGCCCTTGTTTGCTTATTAAGGAGCAGGAAGAGAGCCAGGGTTGGACACTTACACCTGTAGTTTCAGCCCTTGGGAGGCAGAGGTAGAAAAGTTGTCATGAGCTTAAGGTTACCCTGAGCTATGTGGTGAGCTCCAGATCAGCTTGGCCTACAGAGTGGCACTCTGTCCCCAACAACTATAATAACCAAACAACAGCCAAGATTAGGAAGAGACAGGTTGAACCCATTCAGTCTGGTACCAAGGAAGACTGATCTCCAAAGTAGCAGTGTCAGCCATTGGTTTCATATTTTAGCATCATCCAGAGACATTGATTCCACAAGAAACTGCATTGGATCCAATGTCCAATGGCACAGTTAGACAATTTGTTTGCTTTCCTTTAAATTAACATGTGCACATCGAGGGACCATAACTACTAGGAAATCACACCACCGAGCACACCTGACATCAGATGTGTGTTGTTTTTCTATACCAAATGCTTCTCCAGCTCTCTGAGCACCAGCTGGGTAGCCTATAATTTAGTCAATTCCAGCACTACCTGGAATTAGCATCGATCCCACAGGTAAAGCACCCAGCCACACGAGACTGCCCTCTCTTGAACTGTTACTCATAAGTCTAGGGCTCTGGTGTTTCTGATGGACAGATTGTTCTTAACTAGGGTTCTCAGGACTCACCCCAGCCCCACTTAGGAGTGACAATTCGCTGGAATGAGTCCCAAAACTCAGTGAGACACTTCTGTGTACTGGCTTATTATGAAGCACACAACTGAGGGACACTCTGATGGAGAAGCAGCAAGGGGAGAGGTAGGAACCCAGGGAAACCTGGAGCCACCATGTCTTTTCAGTGAAGCTTCTTTCCCAACGTCTCTATGCATTCAACATCCCCAAGCTCATTGAATCATATTGTTCCATGGTCTCTATGGAGATGTGCCTTCCCATCCCATTTGTGTGTGTCCTGTGTGGAGCAGTCGTGATCCTGACTGTCAATTCCAGCTCTATGCCATTGTTGGTCAGGTAGCCCGCCCTGGCCAGAGGTTTTCTAGACATTACCTATACGACTTGAGTCTCCTCAAGAGAATAAACTCAGATGAGATCGAAAGAATAATGGACAATAATGGCACTCGTCCTTTCAGGGTTTTAACAGGTCTGTGCCCGGAACCCAGGAGGATCAAATATATTTCTATAATCATCTACATGATTCATTTACCATGGCATATTTCAGAAATGCAGAAACATCTAGAAGACCATGGCCCATGGACTGTTTCAGAGATAGTCATATTGGGGACTATGTCCTCCTGGAATGAATATGACAGGAGTGTGTACAAGGTGGAGGTGACAACAGAGGTGGCAGTGCTCAGGGACTGTGCAGTGATCCCTGGTCAAAGCACTAGAATCCAGCTGAAGGGAGAGTAGAGGAGAGACAGGAGTGTGGGGCAAAGAGAAGTACGGTGGTCCTGCTGGTGTGCACGTGCTGTGGGCACTACGGGCTCTTGTTAGCTTTTGTACCACTGCAGTGACTTTTCTTTCCCAGAGAGAGCCTCTTATGTAACTTTCCAAATGCCACTCAAGTACTTTCACATTGCTTTACTGTCCGAGTGAAGACAGAAGCTTGCCAGATGGAACCATCTCGTTGCATGTCGTTTGAGCATAACATTAAGTCTTCATCCCCAGTAGCTTTGCATCACAGAACACACAGCTGAGCAGCCTTGAAGCTACCCAGCACCTCCCATTGTGTACCCGGCCCAGATCGTGGCCAGCAGCTGTGAACTGCCTGTCTCTCCACTGTTCACGACTCCTCTGTTCTTCCTGGTCGTGGCAGTTACTCTTAATTGTCAATTTGACGACTCACAAGAGAAACACACCTCCCGACCTGCACGGTCGTTTCTGGATTGGCTTCGTGGGGAAGGGAAGGCCGACTCCAACTGAGCAACATCATTCTGTGGGGTGTGGTCGTGGACTGGAGAGAAAGGAGGAAAGAAACTGAGTTCTACCATTCACTCCTCTCTACGCCCCGCAGTGAGACGCCTCCATGTGTCACAGTGTGGGTAGGACGTGACCATCTGCTTCAAGCTCAGACTGCCATAACTTCATGATGAATGGCGTCTTCAAACTGTGAGCCTAAGTAAACATTTCCTTAATTAGGGTGCTTTTCCTGGGTATTTTGTAACAACAAGAACAAATCTCTAAGGTTGTGATGTCTGAAGTTTTCCCTTTCAGAGAACTAAAGCTTTTACTTAGGTGAACGGATGTTAACTAGCCGTGTTGATATAGACAATGCCAGCCAATCTGGGACTGCTGTCCAGAAGAGATGGGACCAGTGGGGCGTGGGTGGAGGGAATTAAAGGAGCTTGCAGCGGTGCTCAGAAGAACTTGCTCTGTGTTTCTCACCTGTTCTTGGTGACTTTGTGCCCTTGACTTTGTGCCACTTCACCTCTAATCCCCAAGGGCAGTTAGGGCCAGGAAGTGGGTAGTCCAGGGCAGCGCATGTGGGGGGATGTGTATGGGCTTGTTGGTGGCCGCAGAAGCCAAAAAAACAACACTGGGTCTCCTGAAACTGGAGTTAGACAGTGGTGCAAACCAAACTCAGCCTTTAATAGATGAGCCATCTCAGTCCCAAGAAAATTTAAAAAGCCATGCGTACTTTGGTGTTCATAAATAAGGGAGTGTGAGGGGAGATGGGGTGGGGGTGTTGAAGACGGACCTCTGTGAGGCTTGCACAGTGAGAGCCAGGGCTGCAAAGCTGTGTAACCTGAACCCACAGGAGTGCCACAGTCCCCCAAACGGTCCCCAGAGGAGTCACTTACCGCCTCTTCATCCACCCCAAGGACAGCCTACCATCCTGACATCCTTCCCGAAAGAGAAATGAGAGCATTTTAATGATATTCTATACACAAGCTCCATTTATCAGAAGCCACCATACTCAGTGCGCTGTGTTAAATAAAAATCTTTGCAGCATCCAAATGTGGCAAGTGGCTTATGGCTCAGTAAACAGCTTCTCGCCGGGAAGGCGAGCCCCTAAACAGTGACAGTCGCTGGGAAGCCTGGGCGAGAGAGCAGGGAGGCAGGTGATTCGACACAAAGAGATTTCTGATTAAGAGCTTGGTCTCTTCTGAAAGGGATTTTGGCCATACACATCTGGAGCAGTTGTTTAATATAAACTACGTACGCTGTCTTTTAATTACATTATCATGAATACAGAGTGAAAAGCTCAAGGAAGAGAAAAGTATGCCCCTAACATTGTCCCTAAGATGCATATTAATTCCTGGAGATAGATCTGAGATTAAAAATTAGAGTGGGAAATGGAATTTCAGTGAGCCTGTCTGCCAGTGAAATAGGGGTTCCTTTTAAAAATAAAATGGAGCTGATTTTGTTGGACTGACTGTCAAGAACTCAAGCTAGAAGCTCACAGCTCGTCTTTATCTTGGTGATGTAGGAACCACATTGCTGAGAATAATGACAAAATAAAGCTCTTAAAATATTATTTCTGTCCTTGTTCACAGTGATAATAAGGGTACTGTACTTTCTCAGTCAGGAGAGGAAAAGAAAAGCCCTAGGTGGTATCTTTCTATTTCTGTGATAAAAAGCATCATGAACCAAAGCAGTTTAGGTGGGAAAGGGGCTTTATTTGGTGTGCATGTCCCAATTGCAGTCTCTCATTGAGGGAAGTCAGTGCAGGAACTCGGGCGCAAACTGAAACTGAAATAGAGACCATGGTGAGCCACTGTTTGGTGGCTTGTTGCTCCTGGCTTGCTCAGCCTGCTTTCTTATATGACTGAGGACCCCTGCCCAGCCAGGGCACCACCCACAGAGGGCTAGGCCCTCCCATTTCAGTCCTCCATCAGGAAAAAGTCCCACAGACTTGCCTAGAGTTCTCTCTCTCTCTCTCTCTCTCTCTCTCTCTCTCTCTCTCTCTCTCTCTCTCTCTTCTCTCTCTTCTCTCTTCTTTCTTCCTTTCTTCTTTCCTTCCTTCCTCTTTTTTTTTCTTCTGGAGTTTTGAGCCGATCATATGGAGCCATTTCCTCCACTGAGGCTAACTTGTGTCATGCTGACGAATAAAACTGACATGTATAGACAACTCTATTTAATGTCTGGAAGAGATGGCTAGACTTGGGCAAAGAATGTGCATGTGTGCACGTACACGTGTGCATGATAATTGTACATGCACATGGGAGTACACAGAGGTCAACTTGGGTGTTGTTCCTCAAGAAACACCTAGCTTGTTTTCTGAGACAGGGTCTCTCACTGGTCTAGGGCTCACTAGTTAGGCTAGACTGACTGACCAGCAAGCTCAAGGGCCCAACTATCTCTACTTTCCCAGTGCTATTGTCAGGTGGATCTGAGGATCAAACCAACTGGTGATCTCTGCAGCCTGAGAGGGATTTCACAGCAGACGGACGTAGTGGCAAGCCAAGATTCGTCAGATGTTTCCAAAGACCTTCAGAATGATGATAAAGTTTGTTGCAGTCCAACTGCAAGTACATTATAGAAAATGGTGAACTGGGGGAAAGAGATGACTAAAAAAAGAGTTAAATACATGAATGCCAATCGAGTTTAATATTCCCCAAGGAAGGCCCAGACCCTATATGTAAGAACCAGAGAGGGGTGTGCTCTTTACCATTCAAGGAGCTCCCGGCATAAAAGACATAGATTCTCACAAAGCACAGAATTTCTTTAGAAAAATATTGGTATCTGCTTGCTCATGCACACGCCATTAGTATGACATTAGAGGTCAGGAGACATCTGTGTGATGTGGGTCCTCTCCTTCGTTTACATGAGTTCCAGAGATGGAACTTGATTAGGAGGCTATGGGACAAGCGCTTTACCCACTGCACCATCTCACTAGCCGTAGAGTACAGGACTTGTTAGAATGAGTGAGTGATGGGGAAGAGGTGAGAATGTCCATCCTCACTGGAGTGAATTCTGTCTTCTGAAGAGTCTCTGCTGTCTCAGCTGAGCCCTCAGTCTTCGGACAAGACACGAGGTGCGAACTGTAAGGGGATCGTGGATGCCCCTGGATACCAAACGGGAGATGGTCATGGCTTCTTGGGAGGTGGTATTTCTTCTCTCTCCTGTTTTCCCTCTCTTTCCCCTCTCTCGCTTTCTCTCCCTCTCAGCAGCTGTATCTGACTCTGTCTTTGTTTCTCTTTTCTTTCATTCTCTCTTCTCTTCACACCCAACTCAGCCTCTCCATAGTTCTTGCTCCTTTGGTCAAGTGAAAGGAGCATCAAGTGGCCCCTGGTCTGTCATGAACATACAGCCTGGATTCTGTGGCTACATTAGGCTGAAGTTGGCTGGGCACAGGAAGAAGGACTTTCCTTTGCAGGCAACATCAGAGTACAAGGAAGGCTTGAGCTTTGAACAAGTTTAGAGATTTGTTACTCTTAGGAACAACTGGACTGTGTCTGGAGTGTTGACTGGACAAATGTGATCCTGCTTGGAGGTAATTTGGTTCGTTTTCTGCCACAGATAGGAGCCTAGAATTCACTGAGACGAGGAAAGGGGATTCAGTAGACAAAGGAGAAATGGCTTCTGGATCAGTTAATGAATGAACTGGTTCTGAGACCTGAACACCCTTTGAAATCGTGAGGCTTGGCTTTCAAGGAGGAGTCAGAACGCCAGCAGGCAGCAGTTGTTTCTGCCTGCCTCAGGTTCTCTCTGAGACATTGTCAATCAAGTGACAGCATAAAGTCTGGGAGAGCAGAGGCCGCCGGGAATGAACAGCATCTCTAACAGTTATTCTGAGGCATGATGTCACAGACGGATCCAATCCGATCGAGGAAGCTCTTAGGCAGCTCCAGCCTCACAGATGAAACTCTGACATCATCCTCCTCGCTCAGGCTAGAAGGGAGCAGCTCCCTCCCAACTGTGGTGAGTCTGGGAAACTATGATGTAATGTGGGTCAGACTCCCGAAGGCATACAGACAGACCTGCCTGGCCCTCGGGACTTTCACTTTTCAGCAGCGGTGAGACAAATGGTTAACCACTTTGAACTTCAAATTTTTCATGTTTAAAAATTAACCCAAATCATATGTACCTATTGTGGGGTTTTAATCCATACTTAATTAGATTATGCAGGTAAATAGTGGAAATTCATATGCTTCCTTCTTTCCAGTTCACCAACGGGTATTCTTTTATTCTTAAACCTCTGTACAGGAGGCTAGCATCAAAACTCTTTTCTGTCCTGTGCTAATTTGTAAGATGATAGACCTAAAAGGTAACCGCTTAGACTGTAAATTACCTCTTAATGAAGAGTTTAGGAGATGGAAAGTGGATTTGGCCTCTGACCTTTCCCACCTGGGTAGCCTCTAAGGAAACACTTGGGGCTGAAGGGCTATGCCAAGTGCCTGCAGTATAGGCGTTTGACTGACAGCCAATGAACAAGGGAAGGAGACAGCGTTTTGAGTAGCCACCTGCTCCCTGCCCCTCTGTGCCTGTCACTAAACCGGGAGCTTTGAGATGGAACTGTGCTTCCGTCCATCTTTGTAACATCTTGAGAGGCCAGGTATCCTTAAGCAGAGGGACTCACACAGATGGACTTCAAAGTAGCAGTTTCTCATCCCAGACACACCCCTATGGAGTAAGGCGTTGAAGCCATTCAAGATGTGGATAAAAAGTAAAGGATTAAAAAAAAAAAAAAAAAAAGGATGTGAAAGTAAGAGATGAATGGGTGGGGAAGAGGAGCCCAGGGGAGTAAAGGATGAAACAAGTTAATCAGTTACAAACTAAACCTTTACGCTTGTCCTTGACCGCTTCATCTTCCCTGCCTGCTCCTTGGGACCTGTTTCTGTTCAAGCAGCACTCGGCCGTGCTCCACAAATCTGCCAGGTGCTAAAACGGGTGAAAGGGGGTCAGACAGAAATGGGCATTCGTCCTTTAATTTGGAACTGGCATTTGGACGTGTTTGTGAGGACTTAACTTTAATTAATTGACTCCTTATAATAAAGTCAGCAGGTTCTCTTCCATGGACTTTAAGTTAATTTTTTTCCCCCTTTGGAACCATGCAGTTCCCTAAATCCCTGGCCTGTGGAGAAGGCTGTCATTAAATAGATGGCTTGTTTCCTAGTCTCTTCTCACAGACTCCGGGTTGTTTAGCCCATTTACCTTAAAGGGGGATGTACTAAATTCTCTGCAAAGGACTATTTTGTGGTGAAACAAGATGGAACTAGAAATCTTACAACTGAGCTATGGCTTCAACCTTTCCCCTCTTTTCTTAGGGAAGATTCTGCTGGCTTCCAATCTCATCACACTGAACTCCAGGGAATGATTTTAGTTTTGGTTAATAACCCTCAGCTCCCACTTGCTCTCAACCTCCGTCCAGAATCCCCAGATTCAGAGACCTTAAGTCACAGGCTAATAGCAGAGGTCAGCAGTAGGAGGCCAAGTGGCCATGGTCTCAGGACTTGGGGATAATATGAGTACGTCAAGCTCGGTTTCCATGGCTGACTGGGATGCCTGGTAGGTGAGCAGATGTCCTAAAGTCAGAGTGAATCGCAGTGTATAAATGTTACAAAGTGAAACCTGGGAAACTGGTTTGCCTGTGTAATTTGTCCCCTGGTGTGTTGACCTGCATCCAAAAGAGAGGATGGAGAGAGACAGAATAAAGCCTGCAGGGTCCTGGAGATGATGCACCATCAATTCAGGCTTCTGGATGCGATACTGATGGAAAACTGCCCCCCTCGGTGTGGCAACACTTGAAATGCCATCTCTGGGATCCTTTAGTAGCCTTGTCAAAGGTAAGGTCCTGGCCAGGTAGGAGCTCACAATGTCACATCTTTAGTGGCCATTATCTATGGTGGCTCATCTTATACTGTGGTTGAAAGCTTTGGAGGGGTCCACAGACGAGAAAGTTCTTCCCTGTACACCTATCAGAGCTGTGACTACTGAGGACATGTGAAGGTCCTCTTCTGAGAACTTCCAGAATCATCGAGCTATATTATATCACCATGGAAGAAGAGCAAGAGTCCCTCCGGACTTAGTAAGACCGAATCAGACAAACTCTGCTTATTTAAGACTTTAAGACCGGAACTACAGCTAGGTGATGTGTGGTGGGAAATAAAGCCCACGTGTGTTGGAGTAGTGGAATTATATTTTGATTATTGAGGGAGAATATGGATGAACATGTTGGATTGCTAAGAATCATATGATGAGGACCCTGGGGCTAAGTAATAGGTGACAGCACAGCCCAGGCCCTTCCCTTGGTTTGAGGAGCCTAAACTGTCAACTCCAGGCCTCATTTGCTGGACTCTGCCTATCCCCACGACACCAGAGTACTGTGTTGTACATTCAGTTTCCTAAGAAACTGAAATCAGTTTCCCGAGAGTAAACTGATTTGGACTCAGGAGGAAGTGGAGTGTGGATGTGGTGTATGATGCTGATGGTGGTGGTGATGGTGGTGGTGGTGGTGATGGTGGTGGTGGTGGTGATGGTGGTGGTGGTGGTGATGGTGGTGGTGATGGTGGTTGTGGTGCGATTCTGGGCAGGACGTGTGTTGACCAGTTAGCATCAACAGTGGTCTAGGGATGGTCACTGAGTTTTTGTGTGTAGCTATGACTTTGTCTCAAGAGAGTTGTAGTGCCAGGAACAATCCTTGTTTTAAATTTAAGTGTATTTATGCATTTTAAAATTAACCATCTTAGTTGTACAAGGGCATACTGTACAGTGTGATAATTTGCCACAGGTCTCAATGGATGTTCATCAAATTGGGGTAGTTATCACTTCTATCTCAGCTTTTCTTCATTAATGCATGATAATCATGTGCATTTATGGGAAAAACAAATGTAACTGAAAAAGCCAATGCTGCCCTCTCTTAAATAGAGTTACTATTGGCAAAGTGATTGTAGCCATTGAGGCATGGCTCTATGCCTAGACCAATCAGAAAGGCTGGCCAAGGGGGATGCTCCATTCTCTCCAATGGGGGATATGGCCATCAAATCAAAGATAGGGCCCTTCAACGCAGTACACAACTCTGAGTTTGGGGATTTCTTTTAGGATGGAAGACCTTTGGAGGGAAGGGAGAAATTATTTTCCTTACACAGATGGACTCACGCCTCGAAGAAACTTATTTTAGAAAGGAAGGTGCTTTGCTATGTTTCCCAGGCTGGTGATCCCTTATTTTGTTGTGCAGTTAACAAGTGTGTGCTCCCATTTTCTTCTGATTTTCTGCAGGGCTGGAACAATGGGCTCAAGTCAACACTGAGCACAGGCAGAAATCAGCAGCTCCTGCTGGTAGATGGGCTCATGCAAAGACACAGAAGAGGCTGTGAACACAGATAGACAAGTGGGGGAACTCTTGAGGTTCAATGTCATGAACTAACTATGAAATGCCTGAAGTAGAAGGCAAGGACCTGGCCTGACAGAGACAAGGGTCCCGTTGTTCAAATCATTTATTTGCACCCCTAGCACCAGCCATCAGGTGTGATCTCTGAATTCCTTCCTTTCCTAGCCCCCGTGACATAATGACTCATGTCAATGAGATGAATCCTACTCGAATGAGAGAGGATGTACCCATTTCCAGGAAAATAGAACCAAGCAAGTCATGTCTCCTGAGTTTTGCTGTTAAACCTTCCTGAGGTAGTTTAAATAAATAGCCACTTAAATAATGCTGCGTGCTCAGAGCCAAGTGTTAGAGACTGTGTGTTCTTCGTTCAAGTGTTTCATTATGGATGCAAAGCCATACAACAATGGCTAAAACAAAAATAACAACAACAACGACAACAACAACAACCCCATATCGTCTTCTGAAACACTGGGTTAGCCAACTCCCAAGACTAAATCATATTTTGATAAGGACAACATTATCATATCTATCAAGTTTCAGAACAAGCAAAAGATGCTATACAGACCATTAGTGATAACTGATTACAGACTTTGTTCATGTCAGTGGAAGAATCAACGCAAATATCAATGTATCTGTGCTGGCTAGTTTGTGCCAACTTGACACAAGCTAGAGGTATCCGGGAGGAGGGACCCTCAACTGAGAAAATGCCTGCATTAGACTCAGCTGTAAAGCATTTTTTTAATTCGTGATGGCTGGGGAAGGGCCCAGCCCATTGTGGGTTATGTTATCTCTGGGCTGGTGTTTCTGGGTTGGATGTGAAGGCAAGCTGAGCAGGCTCTGCTGAGAAAACCAGTAAGCAGCACTCTTCCAAGGCCCCAGCAGCAGCTTCTGCCTCCGGTGTCTGCCCTGTTTGAGTTTCTGTTCTGGCCTCCTTCAGTGATGAACAGCAATATGGAAGTATAAGCCAAATAAACCTTTTTCTCCCCAACTTGCTTTTGGTCATGGTATTTTTGCTGCTGTAATGGAAACCCTGACTCATCAGTGTCTTTATTATTTCTGCCTACTGTGAAAACCAGGAACGATAGTATTTCAGAATGTAAGTATGCCATGGTCTCCACTGAAATAAAAATCTGACTCATGCTAACCTTAGTTAAGGTTACTGGAAAAGGCTATTAAGTGGAACTTTGTGTGCCGTAGGTTATGTGTGAAGGAGTAAAGGGCATCGAGCTGTGTAAAGGAAGAAGCTGAGTGGGATGCAGTTGCATCCACGTCTTCAGCCTGTCCACCAACAGTGGACCCCTCTGCTCATCTGAATTTAGCCAATGTGATAGATAATCTCCATAGTGAATTTAATTGGTTTTGGGATGAACTAAAAGACTGACCTCTGAGCTGTTCTGGGAGGGCACTTCCAGGGAGGCTTTTTTGGGGGCAAAGACCCTCTTTTGCTAGAGTGGGCAGCATCTTCAGGGTATGGCCAATATATGAAGAGGGCATGGCATTTTTGACCTAGTCTCAGACGCCATACAATATCATGCTGCCAACATTCTGCTCCCACCATGGTGTCTGGAGCCATCTCAGTTCCAAAGTAAAGAGCTCGCACAACTTAGGGAGAAACGGCGAGTTCTATAAGAACTTCTGTAATGGGGCCATTATGACAGCGCAAAAGCTAAACAGTGGATGGTAGTAATAAATCCAATGAAAGATATAAAAATAATGGCCAAGGGAAAATGCTTTGATTCTTTTCATCAAGCGTCTGTGCACATATCCTAGCTTTAGCTGTTGTCATCAGAGCACTGGTGGCGACTGCCAAGTTTATTCCCCAATGGATAAAGAATTAAACCACTCGGAAAACCCAAGCTTTGGTGGCAGGCAGGGGAAGTAACAGCTTGATTACTCTGAGGTGGGAGAAGGCCTAAGGCTGGACTGGGCATTTCACAGAACCTCTGGGTTCTTTCCTTTTGCCTTTTGGTTCTATTTAGAAACCAGCTCCCTTGTCTTTTCCATTTCTCCACATAATGTCTTCTAGCAGCAAGAGGTTACAACTTTAGCTTTCCCTTTTCTTGTCTACTGATGTCCCTCTTCCTTTGTCCAAAGTGTTTATCTGTTCCTTTGGTGGCATCCAAGGATATTATGGTGGAGGGAGACTGGCCATAGAGAGGAAGGGACCAGACTTCCCTGTTGTCTATGACATGACTTCCTTCCACAAGGCTCTGCCTCTTAAGGGTCCTATTACCCTCCCAGTAGCACCATGGACTGAGGACACATGGGCCTTTGGTGGAAATTTGAGATCTAAACTGCATCGACAATCGATACATAAGTTCATTCCAGAATATTCCATCAGAGGCAAGAAACTAATAAAGATATGAAACTGGGCATTGATACCTTGGTGAAATATTACATGAGACTACAGAAAATGCCAGCCAAATAGTTATTCTTATGTGACAAAAGCCAGCTGAATACATTCTAGCTTTTGCTTATTATCTGCCTGTGCGTTAATATCCCAGGTCACACAGAAATGAACAGTCAATCCTCTTTTACTTGAAGGGGGACATAATGAAAAGAATATGAAAGAATATGGAAGCCTTCCAATGCCTGGACTCCCAGTTGCAGGCCCCAGAGCCACTGCTACCTCCCCTTCTTTTCCTTGGCCAAGAAATGTCAAATCCCTGGGAACGTGTGCCTGAAACTCAGCTCAAAACCGGCCTTAACTTTGATATGGGGCAGATTGTGTTACCTCTAAGTAGAACAGACCTTTGGATTAGTTTTGCCAAGACTCAGAAGTTTATTCCACGTCCCCGCAGGAGACAGACACCTCCGTCTCATGAAATATGGGAAAAGCAAAAGCCCCCATTAAGCCTCAGGTTCTGCTCTTAGATGATGGGATTCAGGCACTTTTAGCATCCCTGTCATTTCTAGTCTCTTTCAATGCCACTCTAAGGGACCGAGATGACCCGCCCCCCCCTTTGACAATAATGTGGCAGCAACTCTTCAGTGTGCATTTGCCTGGAGACCAGAAAGGATTAGTTTTAAATTAGGGGGCCACCAAAACACCATTTCCAAAAGTGCATCAGAATTGTTTTCCGTGCTATAGTTTGGTTCAGCTTCAGTCTGTTTCTATCAAATGTACAATTTACAATTTAAATGATAACAAATGGGGCCTCGGTTTCTTTTATGATGCAGAACACTTTTTAGCGATGCTTGGCAGCATAATCAATGCGTTTTCACAACTTAAAGCACAGAGCGTTTGATGGGAAACGGCTGTTCCAGAACGACATTGTATTCAGTCTCCAGCTTTCATCCAAGGCGAGTGTCTTTAAAGGGAACTTTTAAAAGCGGTGATTAAAACTTCAAAGAGATAACGTTAAAGTATGAAAATGATGAAAATCTGCATATCTCAAACTGTATCCCGAATTTGAAAGTGTTAAGAGCAAAGAAATGTTGCGCAGATTTTACATATTTTACCTTTAAGAGAGATGCTTTTCAACTCGCCGTCTTATTGAAGTTAGGGGATCACTGTGAGGATATGGTTGATTTTGCACTGTTCTCAGTTCTCCAGCCACATGACCCATGTATGTGTGTGTGTGTGTGTGTGTGTGTGTGTGTGTGTGTGTGTGTGTGTGTGTGTGTGTGTGAGGTGGCACTCTGGTTAGAGTTGGTGGTTTGTTTTTTGGTTTTGTTTTGTTTTTTAACAGAGCTTCAATGTACAATAAAGTGCGAGTCTTGGGAGTCTTTCAAATCTGTGAATATTAGGAGCAGTGTTAATACGTGTTCTGAATGCTTCCTGTAATACATTAAGGAGTCTAATGGGAAGAAAAATGGAAAAGAGGCAAAAGAAAAGAGAAGGAAAAGAGACTTGGGAGGAGGGCAGGACCATGGCTGGGACCCGCCAGAACCTCACGTTTCTGACCCTGGCACCCCTGGCTATCCCGCTATCCGCCGCAGCAATGGTTATCGTGTCTCAGAAGCACGAGGTTCTCCCTAGGACTCTCTACCCGGTTCATCTTCTCCTCGTCACCAGCTTTTTCCCTTTACTGTTCTCCTTGATTTTCCCACGATACCTCTGGAGCGCTACAGTACAGGAAGCACATTTATTTTCTACCTCCAGATGACTTCTTTGTTTCCTCAGTACACACAAAGCTCAGGGGCGGGCCGCTCTTGGCTTCCACAGTGCGTGTGGGCAGGAGGCAGCAGGATCCCAACTACCCTCTGTCACCACAGAGGAGTCCTTAGACAAGTCCGTGAGGTGCCATGTCCAACTGTTTTGTTTTATTTTCACATCATCTTTTCATTGTTCGGTATTAATCAAAAATGTGTGACCTTCTTTTCTAGCCTTCCATCTGCTCGTGCTCTGACACTCACTGCCCTGGGAGACTGTCTTGGGAAATCCCACAAAGCCAAGGTTTTGTCTCTTTGACTTGTGTTTTGCCATATTTCCGTGACCCTTCACTACTAATAACCGTTGAGTATGGCTATATTTTGGATGTCCCTGGTCCTATTTTCTAACCAAAACCTTCACTCTTACTAACTCTTTCTTGACTATGTGTGTTATAATAATAAAAAAAATTACTGGGAGATAATGGGGCACGAATAAAGACAAAGACAGGTCTATAGATTTAGCAGTATTCATGGTGTTAGCGAATAGTGAACAATGGAGGAAAAAAAAAACTCTTTTTGTGCCCCAGTATCTCTCATTCTTCTCAGTGATGACCTCAGAATGTTAGTGTCCTCCTCATGCTTGCTGACCTGCCTTTCTTCTCCCAGAAGATCTTGCTGCTTCCCTGAGAAAGGAGGCAGCCAGTTGCCATCTAGTCTCCTACGAACCAGAATTCCTTTCTAGGACTCAACTTTATTGTATCCTTTTCTAGAACTTTCTCCAAAACTGTACTGCAAAAAAACAAAACAAAACTGTACTCCCCTGACTCCTGGTTTTCTCAATATGATCATCATTTTTGGCTCATAAATGGAGTCAGATCACTTTTGTTATGTGACAGCCTCCTCTTGGCTTCCACACCTCTCCTGAGTCACATGTGTTGAATGGAGAGATGTCAAAGTCTCCATTTCAACCTTTGGTTGGTTTCGATTTCTGCTGTCTTTTCTAAAACCACATTGGTGGCTATCACATTGCCACCAACAGTGGACTTTCAAGGACTGCATATCCTCATGGTGTACATGGCAAGTTGATCTCCTCTTTACAACACTGTTTTCTCCTAACTTCTGTGATCAGGCACCCTGGTTTTTCTTCTATCCCCCCATCTACTTCTTCCTAGTCTTCTTTGTAGACTGATTTCCCCCCTCTGTTTTCTGGCTCTCCCTAGTACCCCATAAACACTATTTACTAACACCGTGAATACTTCTAAATCTTCATGTCTAAATCTCTAGACCTATCTTTTCCTCGAGGTTCAGAAATCCTGGCTGATGGCCTGCCGAGCATCTCTATGTGGCTGCCATTCGAGCAATTCAAATATAGCTCACCCAGGAGTAAAGCACCCTCGCTTCCCTTCTTAAATTGTCCTGTGCTAGCTCCATTTCTAGTATCTCTGACTCGATAGATGTTATTACTATCTATGTGACCACAGTAGCTATTTCCTCTCATTTCGCCTCCCCATCTCATCACCAAACACATGCAATCTTTCAGGTGTCTCTCCAACCTGTCACCCTTGCTGTTGCGTTGGCTTGGATTCCACACATCTCCACGGACCATTATACACACATCTTACTTCCCTCCTGCCTGTCAAGCTCCATGCCTGGCCACTGGGGTGCTCATCTGGGGACACCCGGACTTGTCTCTCCCTCACATTTTCTACAGATCCTCATGCTTTAAAGGGTCATTATCTCACACAGGAGTCGCCAGTCACAGGCAGTGTGCAGGGCACTTAACTGTGGGGAGTCCAATTCCATGTCTTGAGAATCACATCTGAATATATTGGGTTAATAAAAAGACTATGAATGCGAATGTCACATTTTTCACTTCAGTTTCTCTTTAAAAAGGAAACTGAAAATTCACAGTGGTCCTCATGTCTTCAATTATCCTTCTGTCTTTCTATCATGATGTTGTCACTGGTCTTAGTTCCTTGGCCTCTGCATCAGGTCCTGCCTTGAGTTTCTGTAACTAAAACAAACCCTTTCCTCTCCAAGTTGCTTCTGGCCATTGTGTATTATCATAGCAACAACTAGACTAGTTCCCATGATGTCAATACTCTCTCTCTCTCTCTCTCTCTCTCTCTCTCTCTCTCTCTCTCTCTCTCTCCCCCCCCTCTCTCTCTCACACACACACACACAGATGGAGAGAGACAGAGATAGAAACAAGGAGAGAGAGAGATCAGAGAGGCAGAGAGACAGAGAGAGGGATGGAGGGATGGAGGGAAGGAGGGAGGGAAAGAAAGCGTGGTCATGATTACTCAGGAGATCATCATGGCACATCTATACATTTTATTTTTAATACTGAAGAAAAAAATCCTCAAGGAGCTAGGTGATAAGTCTGGGGTCAGCGTCTGCCATCGCAGAAAGCTCTGCTTGGACATTCCTATCTTCACCTCCCAGAGGCGGGCATTTTCTCCACAGTTAACGGTGACCTTGGAGCCCAGGATTCTCCCTGTTTCATTTACAGGAACATGCCTAAGTTTTCCTGAGACGTGTGAGACTCGACCTTCAGCGTGGTCTCTCAAAGGAAGATGGTAGGGGGGTCCGCTCTGTTAAGAGCCCATCCTCTCGGCTCTGAAATTTGTCACTTTGGTTATTTTCCTCTTCAGACAGTGACAATTCCCTGGAGATTTTTCTCTCCACATCAGCTATTGACCTTTCTCTGAGAGGTCATTTCTCATTTCTCTGCCAGCTTTCTGCGTGGCCCTTCTTCTCTTGCAAGCTTTAAGGGTGAGCATTTTCTTGTGTGAGCTCTGATGCCTCTGGCTGTATTTTACTCCGAGGCCAAGTGTCCCTGGTGAAAGAGGAACTTACAGCCAAGATGAGATAAAATAATAAGCTGCTAGGACGTCCTGTGCGCTCCTGAATTAATTCTAAGATTCAGATTTTTGTATTTCGAGTCCCGCACAGTTTAACCTTTTAGGATTTCTCTCTTTTATTTTTTTGTAAGCACTTTCATTAAATCAAAAGAAATACACTGAAATGATTGGATAGGAAATTAAGGAAGAGTCCTGGTAGCGATGTTATAAAAATAAGAAGGAAAAATAGTGTAGAAGAAAGTTTGAAGCTCAGACTTGACCTTGAAGTTTTAATGCTAGGGGACATCATTTACCAAGTTTCAATTTCCTCGATCGGTTTAGGTGTCACCCGAGTACCCAAATTCAGCCCAAAGCAAATAGCAAAACATATATCTGATATAGAAAATAAATAAAGTAAATGTCTAGGTAGGGAGGTAGGGAAGCCAAATGAAGTAACTTCTTTATATTTTTTTCTTTCTTGTTTTAGAAATTTCTATACAAACCAAGGGAAGAAATATAGAAGAGGAATCCTGGGAATTATAATAGCAGAAGGTGCTGCAGAGATGGCTCAGTAGTTAAGAGCAATTACTGCTCTTGCAGAAGACCAGGGTTTGGTTGTCAAAACCCACATCAGGATGGGCATAGCCTCCTGTAACTCCAACTCTAGGGGATCTGGTGCCTCTCCTAGCCTCTTTGGGTAGCTGTACCTGTGAAATGCACATAAATCCACATAGGTACACACACACACACACACACACACACACACACACACACACATATACACACACATACACACACACATATATACACACACACACACACACACACACACACACACACACACACACACACGGACATATAAATAAACAAAACCCCCAAATAAATAAAGATAAAAACATTTTGAGAAGCCTAGTGATTTATAAACTGGAAGCTTGCGTGGCCCCCGGGGCTGAGTTGCTTACATTAAACAGCAGGTTAACAGTAGTCTTCATTCTTTAACTGCATTTTTATTCTGAAATATTGTGTTGAAATTGCCATCATGTCTTCAGATTACTCGAGTCAGGCACTCTATCAACATCGATTTGGTTTTATTATAAAATGAGTGTACTTTTTGATAAATACGATGAAGGATTCAAGCTAAGATAGATTTGGAACTCCATACCTGTTCTAGGAACAAAACACACTTATCCTGAAGTAAAGGGCTACCATCTCTGGTCTGTTCTTTGTGAGGAAAGCTTGGCGAGTATGTGAGTATCCCCTTAATCCTGTACAAATCCCCAGAAACAGTGGTAAAGACAACTCGGGTTTGTTCTGTCACTGTTTGGGATCCTAGGAGAAAGGAATCAGTCTGTTGGTTAAGCTCAGGGCATTAGCCAGGCTGCTGCTCCTGCTGAAGGCTGTGAGGGTGGGGCAGCCTCCCTTGCTTTCCAGCTTTAGAGGCGCCTGTTTCCTGGGCGAGCTGGCCTTATAGGCATCCCTCCTGTTTCATCAATCTTCACTTCTGTTTCTTTGATTTCTCCTCTGTCTTTTGTAAAGACCTTCATGATAGCCCTCTGTCTTAAGTTAATCAGATTTTCAAAGACCCATTTTTCATGTAAGATAACATTCACAAGGTCTACACATTAGCATGTGGGTATCTGGGGGCAAAAATAAAAAAAGCTATGCTTTTTTTTTTAAAATTTTAAAACAATCTGTCACTTGTAGATATGACAACTCAAAAGCCACAAGCATTGCAGGAGAGCTAAGAATTCCTCCCAACACAAAATTATAAACTAAAAAACTCGATCTTTAAAACGCATTTATTTCATTTTTATTTATTTATTTTTTGTAATCCAGTTGTGTATTCTCCGGTGTGAACTTTTTAAGGTAACAACTTGTCACCATTCAAAAGTGTGGGCAGGCCCTCTAGAGTTAGCAGACTCCGTTCTCATACATGAGGAAGGGGGTTTGAGCAAGAGAGCTTTAAGTTGGAGCCATTGCTGTACTTCACCTCATTTCACAATGGTCTCTATCCAAAAGGTTTATTTATGCAGTTTGGACCTAGGACTTTGGCTTTTAAACTTATACTACTGTTTGCAAGAGAAGATGAGGGCAGAGAAGTCTAGATGCTGCGGCATAAATCTTAGGAGAATTTTACTTCTCCTGGACTTCTTCCCAGCAAAAACAACATTTTCCATTTATAGTCTGTGCCATTTTGAAAATGACTTGTCAAGGTTTCTTGGGGCTGGTCAATGAATTTCAAATATTCTTACGGGTTGACTAGATTAATTTTATGCCTGCCTTTTCAAACACATTAAATCAAGATGAGGATGGTTCAATTCTCACTCGGACCTACCTTCTAGGACGATGTTCTATACTAAGAGAGAGAGAAAAAAGGGGGAAGGATTCAAGAAAAGGGTAAGGGGAATAAGCGACTTGCAGAAACTCAGGCAACCACTAGCTTTATAAAGAGCAAAGCAGGATGCATGGCTGTGAGCCACTCTACATCCTAGACAATACATAGATGATGATACCAACTGCCTACTGAAGGGGCAGTGTTGATGCTGCTGCCCCTTCTGCAATGTTCTCTGAGCCTTGGGTTAGGGGAGGTTTCTGTAGCTGAGTTACCCACAGATGAACACTTGGTTATGTATACTTACCATTTTGACCAGTTATAAATCTCTGTATTCACCAGAAAAAAGGATCTTCCCTGCCCAAAGTTGACAGCAACACAAATCTATGGGCAAAAACATTTAGAAGATGCTTTGACAATGTAGCTACTTAGTAAAGCAGTAACAGTAGGCGCAAGGTTGTTTTATTGCAATCTGGGGGTGACACCAGAGAGCTTCAAGAAGTACAGTCAACCATCGCTTGCTCCAGAAGCTCCAAGTTGTGCCTTCCTAGTTTTTTTTATTGAACCTTCTCATACCAGACTTCAATTCCACTTGTGTGCTCCCTCAGCCTGATTATGGGGTGACAACAGAGAGCCAGTGACATCTTCAGAATAAAGTTCTAGGACAGTGTTTGCTCATTAAGCTGCCCAAGGTGCCACTTCCCACCCAATACACACACACACACACACACACACACACACACACACACACACACACACACACACAGATGGTTCATCACGTTTTCTGTCATAATGAGATTAACCTTGGGAAGGTCTCTTGTAAAAGTTTTAATTCCCAGTAACTATGTCAACATTTCGTTATTATAAGTCATCTTCAAATTAGTCATCAAATTTACTCATAAAAAATCAAATGATCCCAAGTTCTAATATAAAAGTTTAAGGCAAATAAGGTTTTCATTTTGTATTTTTGTTTTCTTTCTTAAGCCTATGAAATGAGATGGGTATGTTTTTTTTATATTTTTTTACATTTTAATGTATATTAAATACTTTGATAATCTCTCCCCATTATCCTCTTATTCCCCCGTCCGAGTCCAGCCAAATCCTTTCTTCCCCCAAGTCCCTCTGTGTGTGTGTGTGTGTGTGTGTGTGTGTGTGTGTGTGTGAGAGAGAGAGAGAGAGAGAGAGAGAGAGAGATTGCATTTAGTTAGGATGACATGGAGTAAATTAATTTACCTAGACATGGGTAACTTACCAGTGGCTACATTACTGAGGAATGTTACTCCTCTTCCCCCAGCAATCAATGACTGTCTATAGATTCTCAGGGAAGGCTTGGGCTGAGTGAGTCCCTCTCTTCACCCATGCTGGGCCTGGTCTGGAGAATATATTGTACAGGTGAACACTATTTACGGGAGTTCACAGGTGCAGCAGAATGCCATGTCTAGGAGACAGTTTTTTACAGCTTTCTTCCCTACCTATGTCTCTTTTTGCTCTCTCTTCCTGGATGTTCCCTGAGCCTTGGAGGGGGTTGCTGTAGATGCTCCATGTAGGGCTGTGCACTCAACAGCCCTTTGAAGGAATGTAAATTTTAGGTAGAGCCATGTTTTCTTTGTAGTGCATTTGTTTCCTGAGAACTGCTAATGTTTCTGAATGTCTATAGTGACATGAGTTTACATGGATAGAAGTATTTCCATTTTAGTGAGTCTAAGAATTCTGTTTCACCTGATCTTATCAGTTTGCTAATTTTTTGAAAATACATTTATTTAATCAATGGTTTTAATTTTGTGCAAAACTAACAGAAATACACACATATTTATAAATTTTCAAACACAATTTTTATGAAAACTAGTTTTCTTTCCAATCATTGTAGATTGTGCCTATCTGTTGGAGTTCATTGAGAAACCAGTTGTTGAGTGGGTAGAGAGATGGCTCAATGGTTAAGAGTACTTTTATGATCTTTCAGAAGATTCAGGTTCAGTTCTCAGCACTCACATGGCAGCTAAGAACCATCTGTAAGTCTAGTTCCAAAGTACTCTGAAGCCCCCTTCTAATTTCAAATGGCACTGAACATATATGGACCACTTACATACATGCAGGCAAAACATTCACACATATTAAATTCAATTGAATAAATCTTTAAAAAGAAGTAACTGTTAGGAGCCACTAAATTTATTTCATGATGAGCAGTGTAAAATAAATTGTATAATAAGTAATATAAAAATCTATTTTTTTAATATGGAAAGATAAAAGATACAGAAAACTCATTTTATTTCAGGTAAGAAAAAGAACATTCAGGCAGCCCAAATTAATTGCCTGAATGTATTCAATTATAAAAAAGATTAAAAGTTAAATCATTGAATCATGAAGATTATAGCTCAAGTTTTGGTGAGGATTAATTTTGGTGACTTTGCAATTCCTTTTAGACTAATGATGTTTGGTAATTTGTTTTATCATTAGAAATCACATTCTCAAAGAGATGCTGAGGCGGTTTATCTCTCCACGGTGGGCGAGCTGCTTCCCTCTTGTCTTCTAAGATACCCCCCCACCCTCCATCTTCCCTATGTGTTCTTACCCACCCTATCTCCATCCGCATACCTAGTTAAGGAGCACACACATAGATTAACCTCAAGGGCATCAACACAAACTGAATGCCTGTGTCCAAAGAATTGCAGTATCTGTACCTCTTCTCTATCCATTGTGACCTAAAAGAAAAAAGAAGCTTCAAGGGCTGGAGAGTTTTTAATTTGGAGGAACAGTACTAGCAGCTGGTAGAAGCTTTACCAAGGGAGGTGCTTGAGAAAGAGGAGGGCATTAAAGTTTTGCCCAATGGAAGATGCTGTTTACATCTGCAGATGTGCTGATAGTCAGCTACAGATGCCTAAGCCCCAACAAGATCAAGATGCTTATTAATGCCCTAGTCCAAAGTTAAAACAAGGCTAAATTATAAAGCAGGCATAATGGTCTAATCACTTCTTCCCATCGGTTACCATTTGATGGCCACTTTTGAATAACACACTGTAGAGCTTTCCACTACCACTTTGCTGCCTGTTTTGCGAGTGCCCTAGGCATCCTTCAGCTGCCCAGAGCACGGTCCAGCCACTTGGAAGAAGTGAGTCACATTGGTGGGTGGTTTGTGCCCATGGGCGTTCCATAACCATGTATAAAGCATTCCTTCTGCAGAAACACATTTTTCTTACCTCATTCCTCAACACATTTTTTTCTGACTATAAATAACTTCAATTCATCTTCACTTTTATACCTCCTTAGCTGCTGCTTCTAAATGCAGCTCACTAAACAGAGCAGCATGCTGAGTAGTTGACCTTCATGCCCTTGGACGGAAAATCTCCAGAATGAGACCTGGAATGGTTCTTTAGGCGAAGGCTTCGCCTTCACATTTTCATGCAATGGCCTCTTTAGGCCTCCATACAGGGGATCCTCTCCCCACATACACACCTGGACTCAGTGGCTTTCCTTAGCTGCTGGGAGGGTAAGGGATTCCACACCTTTTTTTTGTGTGTTTGACTCTAGATCCAGAACCATGCGGCTCAAGTTGCCAAGGTCTGCTGCTTGTTTGATGGCACTTTTAGGGGAGGGAGGGAGGGAGAGAGGGGGAGAGAGAGAGAGAGAGAGAGAGAGAGAGAGAGAGAGAGAGAGAGAGAGAGAGAGAGAGAGAACCACTGAGTCTGTATAGGCTTTTGACACCTCAAGCCTACCCACAGTGACACACTTCCTCTAACAAGGCCACACCCCCTAATCCTTCTCAAATAGTACTACTCCCTGATGACTAAGCTTTCAAATACATAAGCCTTTGGGGGCCATTCTTAGTCAAACTACTACATATACCTGGATTTGTCTTAAAGACAGATCAAACAGGTGTTTGTAATTAATTTAAAGGGTTGTATAACACAAGCAAAAACCTAATCCTTAAGATTTTTGGTCTTGGTAAGAAGATTGTTGGAGATGTCATTTATTTAGAAGATGGAATTTTGAGGGAAAATGTCAGGAGACAGGCCAGGTCTGATCACATTAAATCTGAGATAAAATGTAGAACACCCGGTGGAGATATGAAGGAAGGACTTTGAGAGTGGGTTTAGGGAACTAGTCATGAAATGGTAACCAAACAGGTGATGTTAAAACCTTAAGACTATCAATAACTTTTCATTAAAACCAGCTTCTCCCAGAGGTCCCAGCCCAGGAGGCCAGCAGGGTCTCTTTCACCTGAATCCTCTTTCCTTGAGTTGTAGACGCTAGTTTCTGTCTCTGTATTTGCTCAGACCTCCCTCTGTGTTATCTATGACACATGGGACAAGTCTATGATAAAGATCTCATTTTAAAGTAATAAAAGGTTTAAGAGCATGTTTTTATATCTAGTCATAGTCTAAGGTACTAAGGGTTAGGCATTGAGTGCTTGAGTTTAGCAGAGGACAAAATTCAGCCATAAATACCTTCTTTAATTTACCAGTTAAGGGGAAGCAGGCATTTGAGGTCTGGTCTGAAACAGCAGCTTTGTCAAAGTATTATCAAGATTACTGCTTCAACACTCAGAGGTTAACATTTCTCCTGGCTTTGGAAGATATTTATGTGGAAGCTAAACAATTAAAGAGGTCACAATCCTTGGATCTGACTCAGAGAAATACTGTTTCCTTTTGGGAGGCATGGAATCTTGAAAGAGGCAAGACACAAGTTAGAGGAGAGAATTTAGTCTTTTGGCTAGAGAAACAGGGCAAACATTTTTAAAAGCTAGTGTTGTGTAGTGCTTGCATGAGGCCATGGGTTTAATCTCTAGTTCAGAAGGAAAGAAACAAAGAGTGCTCAAATAATCTCAATATTGATTTGGGGGAAGTAAATTTTTGCTCATTAACAAGTACTAATTAAAGTAAATCTAAAATATTTTTTTGTGTTAAAAAACTATAGCAGACTCCCATTAGTATACTTTCAGTTTGAAATAATCCCAGGAAAATATCACCTTTTAGACAAAGCCTATAGTTATATATGGAAATTAAGGGACATGGCTTAAAAATTATTGTAATTAGTTCGTTAAATATTTTCCAGTTGTTATCACATTAAAAAGTTCAGCTCTCCAGGCTTTCTGGTCAGCTTCCACAACGTTTCTAAGTTACTTTCCCTTTAAGAGTCTTTAGAAGCTTCTTCCTGCGTGATTTTTTTTAATCTATTTTTTTTAATATTTCTGCCACTTGAATATTATTCACCAAAGTGCTGTGTCCAGGTGCAGGAAAACACCTTCATAAATTACCCCTGAAATTCACCAGGCGTCTATGGGAGGCTCTAAGGGAAGCAAATTACTTTGAGTTTGCCTTCCGCAGGTTGATAGTCATTTCTGGGTAACTTCTGTTACTAGCATCTGTAGTAACTTTCTGGAATTAGAGCATAGCACCTAACACTTCTACTCAGCAAATGATCTGAACCAAGCACGATTTGCTTGCAGACATTAAGCCAAAATGGTGATTGAGGCAATTCAAATTTTATCTGTGAGGTTTTAACGCATTTTAATGTATAAAATCGGATTGCTCGGGGGGAGAATGACACCCTGTGTTTACATAAAGAACGATATGCAGGTGATGACATTTGTGGATGACAGAAAGAGGCATAGACACCAAAAAATAAAATAAAGACTATACAGAAATGACAGTGTTGATCTCACAGTATTCTGCCTGCGAAGGGGGTAATTCATCCTGGTTTGTTTGTGTGTGGAGCAGGGTCTCATGTATCCTAGACTGACCTGGACTTCTGTGGCTAGCCAATGGTGAGGGTGACCTTGGACTTCAGATCCTGGCTTTACCTCCGTGGTGCTGGGGTAACAGTTGTTTGCCACCATGCCTTGTTTATGAAGTTCTGGGATAGACCTAGGGCTCTGTCCATCCTGGGGAAGCTCGCTACCAACTGACTTACATTCCCAGTTCCCACTAATTCATCTTTATTAATAATATAAAAGTCTATCTTACTTAGAGGAAAATATTAAGAAGATAACTTCTAAATATAAGCAGAGGGCATTCCCTCCTCTCAGTCAGTGGGACTCTCATCTAGGGAAGCTTTACTGCTCATCTTTGTCCAAGGTCCAGTGTTCCTTTACCCCTCATGACCTCTAACTCGTCAATGTTCAGAGATGTACTGAACAAGAAATGGTTGACAACCTTGTTTTGGCATTTCTTTCTTTCTCCTATAAGCAAAGCGGATTCGTCTCCTTGCAGAAACTAACGACTAAAACATGCCTACATCAGAGCACGAGCTGCTGTAGCACTCACCATCTATAGGGCCTGCACATCACATTTGCCAAACACATGGTTCTCGGGAGATGTCGAACTTTCCCTGCCTGAGTCATTTTCCAATGGTACAGGCTCTGCTGTCCTTCCTCACTCACCAGGCTTTGAGGGAAGGTTTTTCAGATGCTTGTACAATAATTATGGCTGTTCTAAATCAGTAAAAGAGGGCTGTAGTCTGGTATATTTGGAAACACATCAAAGCAAAACCACTTTTGTACCTCTCCTCGTTAGCTTTCCTGTTTGTAAAACAGGCACTGACTATTCCAGATTATGGCTTGCCTTAGACAGCACAAAATGACAAAGAATTGAGTGCATTAAGCTAATAATGAGAGAGAGAGAGAGAGAGAGAGAGAGAGAGAGAGAGAGAGAGAGAGAGAGATTGTACCACATTATCTACACCATAGTTTTGTGTTATGTTGTAATTTACATGTGGTTCACGTGTGTCCACCAATGGTTTATATGTTTGAATATAATTCCCATTGTGTGTTTAGAAGGTAGAAAAAGGGACTTTGAAATTGAGTAGGGTTAAATGGGGTCATTTGGAGAGAGGGAAGAAGGGGCGGGAAGGGAGAGGAAGAAAGAAGACAGATAGCCACATGTGCTCTCTATCACTTGCTGTGTGACACCTTGTGTCACCTCAGAACTCTGCCAGTAAAATGATCATTATCGAATGTGACTCTTTGACCTTGGATCTCCTTAATTATGAGTCAAAAGAAACCACAGTTTACAAAGTTACCTGCTTCAGGCACTTAATTAGAGTGATACAATATGGAAGGATAAAGACTATGTGTAGCTGTATACTTTTGAAAGCATCCACAAGGACCATTAGAATTCTAACATTGGTGTTAATGATAATGAGTTCAGGGGAACACACACACACACACACACACACACACACATACACACACACACACACAGACACACACACAGACACAGACACACAGTCACTGGGCCTTTCTTAAAACAATGCATGTGTCTTTAAGAAAGACAAGGAACCAGTCTCCACCTTTATTCCTGTCACCTCTCACCTCCCATCCCTAGTCTGTGTGTGCCATCAGAAACACATCTCTCTAATCCTTGAATCTTATGAATGGACTCAACATTGTGGAAACAAGCACAGGGTGCTTAACTGAGAACAAATATGTCTGTTTATCTAGAATTTGCCATAGTGAAGGACTGGGTACAATTATTTTCATTTGACAAACAGGGTGATGCAGGCCAAAAAGATTTTCAATAGAGAAAATGGGAAGGCTCAATTGTGCCCTGTTGGAGGCTGTTGCCATGGAGAAGTTGTGGGTGACCTCACTGGAACTAGGACATCTTTTGTCACGAATTATGGGTGCATATTTGGTTTGCTCTGGTTAGTTTTAAACCAGTGTGTGAGCTACTTATCAAATAGTGGCTATTTGGGTAGGATTGCTGCATGGCCTTGGCTGGCTTCTCAGGCTGGTTGCTGTGCGTTATTATAGGTCAGGGTTCTATTTTTGCATGTGGTCTGATCCTTTCGGTTGTCTAGTCAGGCCCTTACTGTAGGCCTGAGTAAGGTCACGTCTTCAATTACACACCGCCAAGGGTGTTTTCCCAGTCCGTAATATTTCATTTCGTTACAGTTTCACATGGTTGAGTCTGTTTTTCTTTGTGCTTTCAGAGATCTAGAGTTTTCCTTTTTAAAATGGCAGTCTTCCTTTATGACATAGCTAGTCATGTCTCCTAGATTTCCTCTTAATGTTGTTACAGTTAAGCATAGCATTTTAATCTAGATAAATTTCCCCAGATAGTATGAAAGGAGGTACGGTTTTATTTTCTTTTCCAGATGGACAGCTACTGAGAGCCATATGTTCTTCCTCATGCACTGAAAAGGCCACCTTCGTCAAACACTCTACTGTAGTATATATACTCGCGTTTGCTCCTTTTGCGTGGTTCTTTTGCTTTTAATCACTGGAGCACAACACTGTTTTGGGAGCAACGGTCCCTCAGCTTCCGTCTTTCTCTATTTCTTTGTACCATTGAGGAAAGTGATTTTCAAATGTCAGTGTTCATAGACATAAAGAAATTTATGTGTGTTACCTCATTGGGCAAGAGCATGATCTGTATCCTTTGTGCTTTTTAATCATAGAAGAGTTTTTAAAAATTCAAATATCTATCTAAGCATGTTTTGCCAAACCTCAAGTCTCAACTGTTTCATGCTCTGCCCTAGACAGTTAGTAAAAATTGTATTTATTATATTCTCTTAGTTGTCTTCTAACATCCTTGGCTTATATTAAAAGAGTATTGTTAGTTATGTAAACTCTCATGACTGACTAATAATAGGTCCTTGGTCTATGTTATAGCTAACATTCTGGAAGCATCATTCTTAGTATTGGGAGGGAAATCAAAATATGGGGTGGCTCAACAAACTCTTTGTCCCCAGTGCTGACGTGATTGGAGTTCATAACAAAGAAAAGCTCTAGTGGTCAAGGCATTCTGTTCTGGGGAAGCAGCCGTTCTTTTCTCTGAATGGATCTGACCAATAGAGCAGAATCATGAGTAGTTTCCTCTATCTTCCTGGCCAGTGCCTGCAGTCACTGTATTTGAGATACTGAAGTGTACCCTCTGAAGATCATCCTGCTCACAGGGCTTTTCTGCCATGATGATGGTCTTTGTTTTATACTCTGAGGACTGCATTAATAGTGGGGCAAGGCTGTCTTGGTTTCAGGAACTCTCTGCTATGCACTGTTTATACAGATTTATAGGAGAACATTGGATTACCAAAAAGAAGACTTATCAAATGGCTGCTATGGCTGTCTTTTAGTTAAAATCCCTTGGTGATTATTTTATTGGATTAACTTTTTAATAATTAAGTGTTACGTAAAAGAAGAAATGAAACATTGGTTGACAGATGCTAATTGAGATAGATCTTTGAGGAATTGAACAAGAGCTAACCATGAATTTCATCCCTGACTCTAAAGACTTCTGATGGCCAAATCTTTCAGGTGATTATCTAACCACAGTTGTTCCTTCTCCCTTGTATAATGTCTTAGAAAAGAACAGGAAAGCAAGGAGAAAAGCCTGCTCTAAGCTTTTATTTCCCCCTTAAATCAATTGCAGGAAATCTCTTGTCATTTCTACATTAATTTTATTATGCTACAGAGTAATGTGTGTAATTTCAATTTGTAATGTCTACTTGGTTAATGAGAAGATGCAAAATCAATCTTGAAAATTTGCTAGATTCTTTAGCTAACTAGAGGTAAATATTGGGAATGACAGTCATTGCCAAGGTTGCTGTGATGTGGGACAACTCTACCTGTGATTTTCAAACACAAAGTAAAACAGTTGAACATGACGAAGGAACGTGAGGAAGACACTAATTTTACTTTTAATGTATAGATGGTTTGTTGACAGTAAGTTCTAGATGTTCTAGGAAGCATGAGTCATGGAGGAGCAGGAAACAGAGCAGACACTAATAAAAGAAAAGCCTTCAGTTTTAATCAAGACATACATATGAAAAAAATGCATTGCACCCCCTGGATGGCAAATTTTCATTATGTTCTGGGCCTGTTTCGTCACCCTCACCAAGCTTTAAATATTAACCCATTGTTACTTGGGAAGCTTGAGAATGTAACATTGATAGAAACATGACTGGTTTGACTCCTGCCGGAGTAAACATTACTGACAGCTCTTTTGGGGGTTTAATAGGGAGAGGAAGAAATGGGGTGCACATGGAGGAATGAATGTTTGCTTATATCTTACGAGCTAATTGCTACTTGAATTCCATGACCTTAAAAATCACCATTCAAATATCTCATGATGTGAATTTTGTTCTTAATCTTTCCTCAGAGTCTTTGTGATTGCACTATGAAATCACTACCCACATAATTCTCTGAAAATCACCTGTGAGCTGGCGTCACAGAGAAGGCACTTTCTAGTGCTAGAGGGAAAACAAGAAAACCATGTACCTCAGATGCAATGGGATCCCTACAGGCATCCCTACTTCAGTCTATGCCCCCTTTGATTCATCATTCAGCATCTGGTACATGTAGTTGAACAAACTAAAGTCTATATCATGATTTCTGTGGACGTTAAGAAAAGGTGTGATGGACATATATGGAAATTGGTTGATGCCACCCATTAAAACAACTCACACTTACTAAAACTATCAAGTGCTTCAAAATCTCGCCATGGTTTCTTTGGCTTCCTCCTTTTCTTCTTCCCTTCTAACCTTTCCTTGCTTCTAGAGTACATACCCCTCCCCTCCTCAACGTCCCACTTTCTGGAGTAACACTATCTCACCCAGAGCAAGCTCAACACACATAAGCACACAAGCCCATGTATAGTGGACTCCATCTCCTTGGACAACTGAGCTACCGTGCCCTGACCCTGTTGGGAGGGTCTCTTTCTCTAGACATTGACCCTTCGCAGAAAGTCATCAGACAGAAAGACCTTCTCTGTTTTGGTAAAAGGATTCAGGATTGGCCCTCAGTGACTCTTGATACTTACTAGCCACAGCTTGCAGAGCCTCCACCTCCAGTGAGTTATACCCAAACCATAGGATGAAGAGTGTAGAGTGAGGTGACACCACATAGTGCTTTTAAAGAGGCTGTGAAAAGTGTCGCAGTTTCCAACATGGTGTCTTGGGTAATTTTCTTTTGGGAAAGTCAAACCTTTACAATATTCAAGCCATCTGCGGTAAGCCACGTGGAAAGGAGCAGACACTTTTTGAAGACAGCCAGCACTCAGATTGACAGCCATGTGACTGAGTTATCAAACTCAGGCAACTGCCGTCTTGACTGACAGACTGTTGGTCATTGGAGGTCCAGGGCCATGATGATCCAATAATGTTAGTCCAAAATTTCTGGTTCACAGGAACAGTGGCAAAAAATGATAATTATTATTTTAAGACTAATTTTTGATGGTAACTTGTTAGGTGACACATTATTTTAATGAACACATTAAAATAGTTTTATTTTATATCTGTCTGTCTGTCTGTCTCTCTCTCTCTCTCTCTCTCTCTCTCTCTCTCTCTCCCCCGTGTGTGTGTGTGTGTGTGTGTGTGTGTGTGTGTGTGTGTGCATGTGCCCACAGAAGCCCAAAGAGGATGTCAGACCTCCTGGAGCTAGAGTTACCGATAGGTGTGAACTGCTCACCATGAGTGCTGGGAAACAAACTCTGGTCCTCAGCATTGCCCTCAGAGTCATCTTCCCAGCTCCGTCAACACATTCTTAAGTGAAGCAATGATTCCACTACTACTATGTTGTGCTATTCATAATGCTACAGGGTTTGTAACACTGACTGACTTGCCTTCCTTCCTTCCCTTCATTTCCCTTCCCTTCCCTTTCCCTTTCTTCCTCCCTCTGTCCCTCCTTTCCTCCCTCCTCCTCCCTCCCTCCTCCCTCCCTCCCTCCCTCCCCTCCCTCCCTCCCCCTCCCTCCTCCCTCCCTCCCTCCCCTCCCTCCCTCCCTCCCTCCCTCCCTCCCTCCCCCCTCCTCCTCCCTCCTCCCTCCTCCCTCCTCCCTCCCTCCCCTCCCTCCCTCCCTCCCCCTCCCTCCCTCCCTCTCTGTCCCTCCCTCCTGTTCCTCCTTGTTATTTTGTGACACACAGTCTTACTCTGTATCTCAGACAGATTGAGCTGGAACCAAGCTTACGGAAATCCTTCTGCCTCAGCTTTCAAGCACTGGGCTGACAGTGGGAGCCATTGTACCTGGGTTGATGCCTCTATTTCTCACATGTGGTCATCTTTTCTTAACAAGATAACATGTAGGGAATTCATTTAACTATTACCTTAAGTTTCAGTAGACTGTTTTTGATTAAAATTTTAAAATAAACTTTAGTATAAAACTCTTGCAAATAAATAAAAAATAAAATGGATACAGATAACGGGCATAGGTTATGAAATGGGATATAAAACTATTGGTTGTTCTAGTTCTGATTCTGTCATAGACTATTTTTTGTGCCAAAAAAGTACATGAAATATACTAGATTCTGAAAGTATAGAATTTAGTATGAACTGCCACAGTTTCCCTCAAAAATGCTTATTTTCTAGCAGTATATGGTTTATTGATTTGGATAGACTTTGGGTCTGGTTTGGTTTGGTATGTAGTGTGTTTGTTCATTTGGACTAATTTTGAAAACCATTCTACCCAATGTTGAGGACAATAAAACAGAACATGAACTGTCGAGTCATGAAACCTAGATTCTACTATTTCCCTGCTCTGTACCCTTGGGCACAATGCTAATCAGAGACCCAATTTTCCTGTTCATAAAATACGCAGAGTAATCGTAAGCACCTCACAGAGTCAAAGAGATGACACACGATAATGCGTGTTCCTTATGCACAGCCTGTAGCGAAACCTCAATAAATGTCGGTCATTACTGACACCCTTTCAGCTTCAAAGGCCTGTCTCCTCTGATTGCGTTTAAAATGGAACGCTGGCAGATAAACGGCAGAAGTTCAAACCCAAGTCTGTCCAGCATCGTGCCTGTTAATGATATTAATAGCTTTAGAATGACACTGTACTCAGTGAGACACGGGTACAGTGAACTTAGATGTCACGGAAAGCTAATCATCCCTAACAATGTCGTCAGAGCAAAGCACCAGCTGGAGGAAACGTAACCAGGAGAACCGCTTCCAAATTTAAATGTTGTATTTTATATATATTTAAAGTGCATTGCATGGGAAAAGTATGGCAATCAGAATATTCATGAAGGTGAGTTTTTATATTTTTCATGCTGTACTTCCTGGATTTATCCATTCTTCCATCACACTCATGCACGCATGCACACACATGCACGCACACACACGATCTCCTCTGAGGTTGAATTTTTGACAACTATTTTGGCTAAATAGTCTCGTGGGGATGAAATCGAAGAGAAAAATAGTTTGGAAAATAGTAGAAAAAATAAAAATCAGTAGCAGAAAATGCCAAAGACAGAAGGAAGACCATAGTAAATGAAAACTTGTAGACTGGGCCAAGTCGTAAAACTGAACATTTGTTTGTGGCAAAAAATTAGAGCTCAGTTGCTTCAAGGACAGTCATTTACTTATGAGAACTCCAGCTAGCTTTTGTATTTCTTCATGCTTCTCCCAGATCATTCTTTCTTTAAAGGACAAAAAGGCTACTGTTTAATAAGAACACTGACAGGAAGTGGAGGTTTAGCTTAAATATTTAAATCTGGAATCAGATAAGGGTAACACTTTGAGTAATAGGTTGCTTGTCTGAGTTCCCAGGTAAAGAGGAAGCTTTTATGGCTTAAAAGACTCTAGAATATCAACAAGATATATGTTTTTATATAAACATAGGAATACTAGCATATATCCATTACTGAATCTGAGCATTAAGTCAATGTCTTCTCTGTCCGGTGAGTAGTATCTGGTGTACAAGTGGATGAGGGAGGCAGTAGAAGGCAGGGAGAATGAATAAGAGTGAATATACTGACATACACATATATATGCATATTCAGATATGTGTGTTGTTATAAAGTTCAAAAATTTGCATGCTAACTTTAAAAATTAACAGTTGTTGTGTAGCGAAGTCTTCTGAATTGAAACATTTCCTCCTAGAGAGAAGCCCATTAAGGCTAATAATACACAGGAGTAAACAAAATTCACAAGTCTCAGGAATCTCCTAAAATTTAGGAGATTAGCAAGGCCTCTCCCCAGGATTAGACAAACAATAAGCAATTGGAGAGAGGAGCCCCAACCCACTGAGTAGCCTGCAAGTTGTACAGGGAGCTCCATGGAGGCTCTCTTAAGAGGACACTCAATGTTGGGTATGTCCAGTGATGTTAAGTGTCTTGAGTCATTCATGCTTCAGGAAGAACCCCCCACTTATGCTCTTGTAAATTGCTGCATGCCTTAGGCATTCTATTGTGATGAAATACTATGACCAAAAGCAACTGGGGAGAAAAGGGCTCATTTCAGTTTCCATGTCTCAACCATATTTTATTATGAAGGGGAATCAAGGCAGAAATTTGGGGCAGGAACTAAAGTAGGAACTGATGCAGAGGCCAGGAGGACCACTTCTCATTGACTTGCTCTTTGTGGTTTGTTTAGCCTGATTTCTTTCTTTTTTAAAAAAAAATTCTTTTTATTGGATATTTTTTATTTACATTTCAAATGTTATCCCCTTTCCTAGTTTCCCATCTATAAACCCCTTATCGCATCCCCTCCCCTTTCCTCTGTGAGGGTGTTCCCCCTTCCCAACCACCCATCCCTTCCCACCTCCCCGCCATGACATTTCCTTACACTGGGGGTTCCAGTCTTGGCAGGATCAAGGGCTTCTCCTCCCATTGGTCCCCAACAAGGCCATCCGCTGCTACATATGCAGCTGGAGTCATGGGTATAACCATGTGTACTCTTTGGGTAGTGGTTTAGTCCCTGGGAGCTCTGGTTGATTGGTATTGTCATTCTTATGGAGCTGCAAGCCCCCTGCAAGCTGAACCCTTCCCAAACCTTTCTCTAACTCCTCCAATGGGGACCCTGTTCTCAGTTTAATGGTTTGCTACTAGCATTTGCTTCTGTATTTGTCATGCTCTTGCAGAGCCTCTCAGGAGACAGCTATATCAAGCTCCTGTCAGCATGCACTTCTTGGCTTCACCAATATTGTCTGGGTTTGGTGACTGTATGTGTATGGGCTGGATCCCCATGTGGTAGCCTGATTTCTTATAGAACCTCAGACCACAAGCACAGGGGTGGCCCCACCGATAATGGCCTCCCATATCAATCATTAATTAAGGAAGTACCCTGAGAGCTTGCATATAGCTGAATCTTTTGAGACATTTTCCAAATTGAGCTTCTTTCTCATACGATGACTCTGACTTATGTGAAGTTGACATAAAAACTAGACTGCATACTCTATTCACTCCTAGGTTCACTAAGATAGACTTACATATAATCATTAGTTAGGTCTGCCATTGGTTCCCTTATAAGGTGAGTAGGTGTTTGTTTTTGTATCACCAGCAAAAGTTACACACCAATAATAATAATTTAAAAAAGAAATTTCAAGTAGATTTTACAACATAATGATAAAATTGGTAAGGGGGAAGACATAAACATTCAGATGACCAGGTCCCAGGTGGAGATGATGCTAACATCACTGGCAAAAGGGTTAGGTGAGTTCTGCTTTTTATCCTGGTTAGATTTTTTTTTTTTAGCTCAACACACACTCAGGTTATTTGGAAAGAGGAAACCTCAATTAAACAAATGCATCTATCAGATTGTTCTGCAGGCAAATCTGTGGGATCATTTTCTTAAATGCTCTTTGTGGGCTCTGATATCCTTAGGAAGATGGCATTTAGTAATATAAAGAAGCAAGCTGAGCAAGCCATGGAGAGCAATCCAGTGACAAGCATCCCTTCAGTTCTTCTATCTGGGTTCCCTCTTGGACTTACCTTCATGATGGACTGTAACTATAATCTGAAATAATCCTCTTTCTCTCTAAGTTTCTTTCAGTCATGGTGCTTCATTACATCAACAGAAAGGAAACTAAGATACTCATTGAAACATGACATTTTTAGATGTCCACACGGGCTCATATCATCATGAAGAAAGAAAAGGATTCCCCCTTGGGGATTGCTGGAGGCTAAGAGACAAGCACAGAGTGCAGTAAGGACGCCAGCGAACAGCCTATGTAGATCACCACAGTGAAGTGCAGTGCTGACCAGCATCCCACATGTATTCAACCTGGAAAGGCCTCAATTGTGGAAGAAGCTAGAATTTCCGGAAAGACAATGCAGCAGGCAAAGGAGCCACTGATTGAAAGGAAATCTCCCAAAGCTTATACTGAACATGTAGAAAGTTTAGGAAAATACTGTACCTACAAGCTGATGATAGGAATCTTCAGGGATGTCACTCAGAAATTACAGGAGAATAAAATAAAACATAAAGATAAAAAATATAGATCAGAAGAGATAAGAAGCTTGGGAAAAAGTCTGAACAAAATTTAATGCACAGTAATAGAAGTTCAAAGGGAGCAAGAACAGAGAAAATTGAGTATAGGAAATCATCAAGAAGGTAATTTTTAAAGACATTTCCCCAGACTGAAGGCCACGAGTTTTTAGATTGAAAGGGCTCACAGGAAACATAAACAATGAATGAATAGACTCCTGTAGGGCAGAACTTCAGAATTGGGTTACAAAGGGATGACTCTCAAAGTTTCTAGATGGAAGGACAAGCCACACACAAAGCACCAAAATCAAAGTGACCCTGTAAGCTAGGAGAATGGAGGATTCCTTTAAAACTAAAGGAGAAAAAATTATATAAAAATACCATACGGATCCAAATTATCAGTCAAGTAGAAAGACAAAATACAGGTTTTACTAAGTTAGCAAGACTTCCAGAGCATTCTTGACAAACATAACCCACTGTACTGGTTAGTTTTATGCCAACTTGACATGAGCTAGAGACATCTGGGAGCTCAATTGAGAAAAATGCTCCCACAGATTGGCCTGTGGGTATATTCTTGATTAATGATTAATGTGAGAGGGCCTAGCTCAATGTGGGCAAGACCACCCACCGGCTGATGGTCCTGGGTGCTACAAGAAAACAGGCTGAGCAGGTCATGAGGAGCAAGCCAGGAAGCAGTTTCCTTCAAGGCTTCTGCTTCAGCATCTGCCTGTAGGTTTCTGCTGTGAGCTCCCATCCTGACTTCTCTCACTGATGGAGTGACCTGAGAGATGGAAGCATGAATGATCTCCTTTCCTCTACAGGTTGTTTTTGCTGTGATGTTTTATTGCAGCGATAGAAACACTAAGACATGACACTCTTCAACTGATGGAACAAACCAAGAAGGAGAAATAAGGTCAACACAAGCACAAAGAATCCCTCTAATTATAGCAAATTGGAATTCAAGATGGCTGCTCTTCTTGACTAGAGAGGCCCAAAAATCTATGGTGTTAGCAAGAAAATATGTACCCCAAAGCAGTGTAAGGGTCTATCTCTGGCCTACCTCTTCCCAAAGTGAATAGAAAGGTTTTGTGTAAGTCAACAAAATTGCTGTATTCATTGTTGAGAGACAACAGCATATTACTGAGAACAAAGAGAATTTAAAAGTATGGTTATATTAAAGCCTCTCTCTCTCTCTCTCTCTCTCTCTCTCTCTCTCTCTCTCTCTCTCTCTCTCTGTCTCAATCTTGTTTAGAGTCTCTTGTACCCATAGACAAGAGTGAAGAAGAAAACATGAATCTGACAGTGTGAGAATGACAGTGTGAGAGTAAGTTTGCTTTGCTTTGTAAACTGTTGTTCAGACTCTCTTCTTTCTATGAGTGGGGATTGGGTTCCTCCCTGAAAATGTATTTGTGAGTTACCATTTTTTTAAAAAAAAAAAGTCACAATAATTATCTGTCATGGATGTTGGGAGGATGAGAGGCTCAGTAAGAAATCTTCCCTCCTAGGTAGGGGACGAAAGCAGAGGCCTTGTAGGACAAATGGGTTGCTGAGTTGTCTTTACTGGGTGAAAGCAAGGTGCTCCTGTTTTGATGAGCCATCACCTCAGTTTGGCTATAAGGAAACCTCTATGTCATATGGAGAGCTATGTTGAAGGAAACTGAACCTTTGTTTTATACTGTAATGGCGACAGGGCTTTGTAAATGAATCTGTGATTCTCAGTACAGTCACTGGAGTTTTATGCAATGGAACCTATCTGTATAAAGGAATGCCAAAGCATGTATCTATGTATATGAAGATTCTTAAATATAAGTTTCATGGCTATAAAACAATACACAGCTACTAGTTGTTTTTGGAATGATTCTGGTGCAAATCAATGCTGCTTAGCTCTCTCTCTCTGTCTCTCTGTCTCTCTCTCCCCTCCTTCCCTCCCTCCCCACCTCTGTGTGTGTGTGTGTATGTGCATGCATGTATGTGAGTCAGAGCCCACCTCAGATACAGTTCTCAGGTTGCATTAACCTTGTCTGTTGAGATATTGACCTGGGATTTGCTCACTAAGCCAGACTAACTGAACAGCAATGGCACGCTATCATGTCCAGCTTCTAATGTAGGTGCTGGTTTGAACTTAGGTCCTCATGTCTGCACATCAAGCACTTTATTGGCTACACAACCTTCACAGAATACAGAGTTTATCTTTTTTAGTCGACTAGTATCATTCCTTCTCAGTTTTATTCTGAGCTCTGACAGATGAAAGGATGATGACCAATGAAAATGAAATCATTTCTTCTACATCTGTTTAGAAAAGCTGCTATGGATTTTAAAGTGTTGCTGCTGTTATTTTATTGGGGGGAAATTTTATTTTTACATGATAAGAAAGATCAAAGATATTTCCTTTTACCAGAATTAATTGCCTTTGCAGAGAACATGAATTTACCCTATGACAAATGTCTGTGTGTGTTTTGTATGTCACAAATCCCGATATCAGGTTTAAAAGATGAGTTTCTTAGCTGGTGTTACTTGTGGCTTATCCTTAAGAAAAAATGTTTGCCATATATGATTCTATATCATCTTGTTGATTTGTCTAGAAAAAAATATTCATACTCTAAATACTTACCCAGAAATAAACAATTCAGGCAAGGTCATTATGGTGTTGTCAGCCAAGAATGTATTCAAGCACTATATATATATATAAATAATTTTGGTTTAAAAGACATAAAAGATATTAATGCAGTCTGCTCTACATTAGAAAGGTGTTCAGTTTTCTTTTTTAGAAAGAAATGATTCTGCTGTCTGCACCAGGAGCTGACTCTGTGCCACAGCTCTTTGTACCCAGATAATGCCAGGAGAGAGCTGGTCTCCCAGGAGTGCTGACACAACTGAGAACACAGATGAGACCATCACTTCTGCTCAGAGGGACCTGCCTGGAGACCTCAGGACACAGGAACCCAGGAACAATCTAGGACAGGATCCTTTCTGTTTCTGTCAGCACCAGGAGGTGACCCTGTGCCATAGATCTCTGTACCCAGATCCTACTGGGAGAGAGCTGGTCATTCAGGAGTGCTGACACACAGGTTTATAGGAGGGTCAAGCCACTGTTAGAGACAATAGGACCAGCTAACACCAGAGATAACCAGATGGTGAGAGGCAAGGGCAAGAATCTAAGCAAAAGAAACCAAGGCCACTAGGCATCATCAGAACCGAATTCTCTCACTACTGCAAGTCCTGGATACCCCAACACAATGGAAAAACAAGATTCTTATTTAAAAATCACATCTCATGATGACGTTAGAGGACTTTAAGAAGAACATGAATAACTCACTTAAAGAAATACAGGACAACACAGGTAAACAGGTAGAAACCCTTAAAGAGGAAACACAAAAATCCCTTAAAGAGTTACAGGAAAACACATCCAAAAAGGTGAAGGAATTGAACAAAACCATCCGGGACCTAAAAATGGAAATAGAAACAATAAAGAAATCAAAAAGGAAGACAACCCTGGGGATAGAAAACCTAGGAAAGAGATCAGGAGTCATAGATGAAAGTCACCAACAGAATACAAGAGATTGAAGAGAGAATCTCAGGGGCAGAAGATACCACAGAAAACATTGACACGACAGTCAAAGAAAATGCAAAATGCAAAAAGGTCCTAACCCAAAACATCCAGGAAATCCAGGACAAAATGAGAAGATCAAATCTAAGGATCATTGGTATAGAAGAGAGCAAAGATTCCCAACTCAAAAGGCCAGTGAATATTTTCAACAAAGTTATACAAGAAAACTTCCTAACCTGAGGAAAACTTCTCTAACTTAAAGAAAGAGATGCTCATAAACATACAAGAAGCTCACAGAAATCCAAATAGATTGGAACAAAAAAGAAATTCCTCCTGTCACAAAATAGTCAAAACACCAAATGCACAAAACAAAGAAAGAGCATTAAAAGTAGTAAGAGAAAAAGGTTAAGTAACATATAAAGGCAGACCTATCAGAATCACACAAGACTTCTCAACAGAGACTATGAAAGCTAGAAGATCCTGGGCAAATGTCATACAGACCATAAGAGAACACAAATGCCAGCCCAGGCTATTATATCCAGCAAAACTCTTAATTACCATAGATGGAGAAACCAAGATATTCCATGACAAAACCAAATTTACACAATACCTTTCCACAAATCCAGCCCTACAAAGGATAACATATGGAAAACTCCAACAGAAAGAGAGAAAGAGGGACACTACACCATAGAAAAAGCAAGAAAGTAATGTAATTTCAACTAACCCAAAAGAAGATAGCCACACAAACATAATTCCACCTTTAACAACAAAAATAATAGGAAACAACAATCACTGGTCCCTAATATCTCTCAACATCAATGGACTCAATTCTCCAATAAAACGACATAGACTAACAGACTGGATATGTAAATAGGACCCAGCATTTTGCTGCAAGCAGGAAACACACCTCAGTGACAAAGACAGAAACTACCTCAGATTAAAAGGCTGGGAAAAAATTTTCCAAGCAATTGGTCCTAAGAAACAGGCTGGAGTAGCCATTCTAATATCGAATAAAGTCAACTTTCAACCAAAAGTTATCAAAACAGATAAGGAAGGCCACTTCATACTCATCAAAGGAAAATCTACCAAGATAAACTCTCATTTCTGAATATCTATGCTCCAATGCAAGGGCAACCCCATTCATAAAAGAAAAAAACTTTACTAAAACTCAAAGCACACATTGCACCTCATACAATAATAGTTGGTGACTTCAACACCCCACACTCATCATGGAAATAGAAACTAAACAGAGATACAGTGAAACTAACAGAAGGTATGAATCAAATGGATTTAACAGATATCTATAGACCATTTCATCCTAAAACAAAAGAATATACCTTCTTCTCAGCACCTCATGGTACTTTCTCCAAAACTGATCATATAATTGGTCACAAAACAGGCCTCAACAGATACAAGAAGATAGAAATAATCCCGTGCATCCTATCAAATCACCATGGACTAAGGTTGGTCTTCAATAACAACAATAATGACAGAAAGCCCACATACACCTGGAAGCTGAGAAAATACCATGCTGAGTAAGGTAACCCAGTCACAAAAGAACACACATAGTATGTACTCACTAATAAGTGGATATTAGCCCAAATGCTCAGATTACCTAAGATACAATTCACAGACTACTTGAAGCTCAAGAAGAAGAAAGACCAAAGTGTAGATGCTTCAGTCCTTCTTTGAAGGAGGAACAAAAATACTCACAGGAGGAAATACAGAGACAAAGTACAGAGCAGAGACTGCCCCAGAGACTGCCCCACCAGGGGATCCATCAGCCCCCAAACCCAGATAATATTGTGGATGCTAAGAAGTGCATGCTGAGAGGTGCCTGATATAGCTGCCTCCTGAGAGGCTCTGCCAGAATCTGACAAATACAGAGGTGGATGCTGGTAGCCAACCATTGAAATGAGAACGAGGTCCCCAATGGAGGAGTAAGAGAAAGGACTGAAGGAGCTGACGGGGTTTGCACTGGTTAAGAACAATATCAACCAACCAAAATCCCCAGAGCTAAACAACCATCCCAAGAGTACACGGGGATGTACCTATGGCTCCAGCTGCATATGTAGCAGAGGATGGCCTTGTTGAGCATCAATGGGAGGAGAGGCCCTTGGTCTTGTGAAAATTGCCCCTTTGTAGGGAATGTCAGGATGGGGAGGTGGGAAGGAGTGGGTGGGTGGGTGGGGGAGTACCCTCAAAGAACTAGCACCCTCATAGAACTAGGGTGAGATAGCAGGTTTCTGGATGGGAAACCAGGAAAGGGGATAACATTTGAAATGTAAATAAAAAATATCTAATAAAAGAAAAAAATTTTAAAAAAAGAAATAAATGATTCCAAAAAAATCCCACACTAAGGGCAGCTCAGTAATTATAGTATCATTTTGTATTCCCAGCTTTTCTTTTTAAATTATATGCTGTAAATGATATTAGAAATTACAGAGCTGGCTATATAATTAATAGTCACAAGTCCAGGGTGTGCAAAATAAATGCTATTTTATTTAGTTTTCTTTGAAGTCAGAATCCAGTTTTTGACTTGCATTATGAAGTTTCGGATTTGCATTATAATGGCAGAAAGAATCCAGTCACTGCTAAAGGTCGATGGGACCTACAGATTTACCCCCACTCTCATTAGAGCAAAAGTGCAGCTCGGGCTGTACTGGGGTTTCCCATGGCATCTTTCTCCTCCCTCTCCCCCAAGATGAGCAGTGCCCAGTGATAGGAAGGAAAGCAGTGGAGAATTTCATTGCAGGTGTGGGAAGGCCTTTGAGCAGCACTCTAAATTGAGTGAGTGTCAGTCTGTGATTATTTCCAGGGAGCAGAGCGCCCGTGCTTACTGACTGGTCTCAGCGTATCTCTCTGCACGGCTGACAGCAACTGCATCAATCCGCGAAGGCGATTGATGAAATGATGGGTGTGCCTCAGAATACAAATTTAGAATGTAAAAACTTTCCTAAGTATTAAAGGAGGTTGAGAAGACTTGAAGTTCTCAATTGCAGTTTGGGTACTCCATGTGTATTAATTATTAATATGCATCAGTGCACATGATATTTCCGATATTTGAAATCACGGTGTTAAATATGTTTAGAATTTTAATGGGATGATCTCTACATGTGCACACATGTAACATACACGCAAGCAACTAAGGCTTTCCATTTTGACATTTCAGTGATCCTCGCACATGGCTGGGAGCACTGATCTTACAACATAATAGCAGGGAGAAAGTTTTGCTAAACTCCTGGGAATGGGATTTTCGCATTCACATAGCAGGGCTGTGAAGCCCACAAATGAAGTGTTACAGCCTTCTCTGCTGAATTGCTGACCCCGCTCAGGCTTAGGTGTTTTAGATGGAGGCGGGACCGTGAGGTGTAACTTCTGGACCCCTCCACTGTGCTCGCATCAACACTCCCATCCTCAGTGGCTTCCAAGACACATTTCACGCTCGCTGTGTCTTCATTTGACAAACACGAACACCTTTCTGTGTTTTTTTCTATGTCCGTGTGTGTACCAACAAACTCTGAGGGACAAAAGAGCAACAGAACCTGGAGTGACCTAACCACGGTGCAGGGTTGACAGCCAGCTGCAGTGGAAAATTCCCTGCATGGTAGTCACCTTTTCTTCTAACCCAAGCCCAGCATGCCTCGTGTGGAGAGGTGACACACTATCCCCGGGCTCTGTGACTTCCTTCTTAGATCTTATACAATCAGGAGAAAGAGAGCTACAAACACTACCCTGTCTCCGTGGGCATTTGAATTAGCAAATCCAGAGTGGTCGCCAGCATCCAGAGCTTACACGGTGACAGAAGTTTCTTCCCCAGACAGTCTAGCAGCATTCTGCAGAGGACAGACCTGACTTCCTGCTGTGTGTAATTCACAGGCACTCTGTGTGGGCAGGACTTTTGCTGTTACCATTTAAAAAGACTAAAGGGTCATTTGCTCTCATTAAAGCAATATCGATGTAGACATTTAATCATCTTCACAGGTCTTGCTAGAACAAGGTGCTTCTTCACAAGGCTCTGTGAGAGTCTGGGTTGCTGTTCCCTAAGAAAACATGGCTGTGTCTGATATGTATGTTATGTTACCCTGGTGTCATGGTCCTTGAAGGCATCTGTGTGCTGTCGGTTCCAGCCCTGCAGTCCCTTACAGATACGTAGCCTTCTCTCTGAGGAAGATTCTCAGGGCATGAATGGCCATGTTAAAGTCTGAACTCTGTCTTTCCCTCTGATCTCTATGAACTGCTTTTCCAGTGCACCCACTGAGAAGAAACAGCCCTTCTAAGTGGACATAAGGACTCCAAGGATGGTTCACAAGGCAAAACCTGCTTCCTGGCAGATTTCAATATGGCACCGCCTTACAGAGAGCCTGGGTTTTCTTCTTTGCCAACTGTTTTGCCTTGTTACAGCGGGAGGGAGGGAAGGAGGGACAGCAGAGTCCTCCAGCTTTAGTACCTTGAGCTAGAAAATGATTACTGAAACAATTACTTCCTAAATTAATCCAAGAAGAAAGGAAACAAATAATAAATTGTGAATTCTGGCAGAAATAGCTTTGCTAATCAGTGAGTGTAATTAAAATGTGAGGAACCGTCTCCTTTACCTAGTGTGAATATATTGAAATATGTGTACGGTTATGATTGTACTTTTCCTGAAGACACTTCTAGGTCTTTTCTTAAAGATAGATACTAATGACTTTATTTATGGTAAAGGAGAAGGAAAATAAATTCTTTACTTGGATATAACACCTTTTGCATCAGGATTCATTTAATGTCTGGTTTTTCCCCTGCTGCTAATCATTTGTTTATTTAATAAGCTAATTAAAATATTCTATATTCTTTAAATCTTTACTGCTCATGGTTATTTGGTAGTGTTGACCTAAGCAAGGTTAACACTCTGAAATACTTATTCATATAATGAAAGCAAATGGTCTCATTAACCTGAACTTCATTCTCTTTTAACTAAAGGAGACACACCAGATACTGATTTACAAATTACTGACTGCTTTTCCCTCAAAGGGTTCTTTTTCTTGACTCTTTATGCCAAAGAACATTTAAAACACATTTGCTTCTACCTTTACTTAAGACCATGGGCAGAAACCTATTGGTGAAACATCAGCTCCCGGAATTGCAAACATTCCTGTTCTCACTGGATCTAGAGGAATAATTAAGGTTGAGCTGTTGGAGTAAGAAAATTATCTTAAATTGTTTTGATTTTAGCAGTATAAGTAGTCTGCAATTCACAAGTTGACTGATCATGTTGCTAATTAAATATGCAACCAATGAGATAAAATTTGATCATTATATTGTTTGAATAAATTCCATGTGGATTGCTCCCAACACCTGGAGAGGGGCTCTTCATAAACCTGTTGCCTGTCTGTAGAATCCGTTCCTCTGACTAGGCTGCCTGGCCTGGCCTCAGTGGGTGAGGCTGTGTCTAGCCCTGAAGAGCCTTGATGTGCCAGGGTGCGGAGATATCCAAGGGGGACCTCCAACCTCTCAGATGAGAAGGGGAAGAGGAGAGGATGGGGGCAGCAATCAGGATGTAAGGTGTATAAATAAATAAATTAATGGAAAAATTCTATGTGGAATATAATTTCTGATTATTTATCAGTGTGATTTAAGTACCTTTCCAATCATAATCGTTAACATTTTATCACTTACTCTCTTTGCCATTCATAATCAGTATGTATAATCTGCATATATTATACATGTATGTACATATAACATGTATATGTACATGCATATATACATATACATAGATACATAGACACATGCATACATATATATGTACACACACACATGTATATACATGCTGTTATATACTGTCAAGGTTGTGTGCTAAGTAGCTCTCTTGGCTATGCTATTTTGGGCCAGCTTTGGTTGGGAGGAGATTCTTTGAGTCTTGGCAAGGCTGTCAGATCAAAAAATCTGTAACCAGAAATTCGAGCTCTGGTAGGAATTAATTTCTGACATTCTGCCTTGCTTCCCTGCTCTCTTGATTAAGTACAGTATTTTAGAGAAAGTGATTGTTGCCATTAATGCTTATTCATGTCACTGAACTCAACCATGCCTCATTCTGAATTTAGTTTGGGGGAAACAGGATTTAAGTTGCTACTTTTTGTTGCAGAGAACTACAGAAGAATCGCTTGGAAGGGTCATCCTTGAGGACAGTGCTTAGGGACAACCCAGGGACACAAAATAAATTAAATGCAAGCCCTGCCTTACACTATATTTCTAAGATATAAAAACTCTATCCATATAAACACATTTAATATTTCCATAAAATGAGTGGTTTACATTTATCCACAGAGATGAGCTAATAATAGACCTACATCAGCAGATACCCGCCTGATGTTCTGAGTAAACTTAAAGTCAGGAGAAAGCCTCTTTAGAGTAACAGCCACCTTCCCACCCACCTGCTTTTCCGCAAACCGCAGGCAAAATTACACAGAGCAGGTGTCCTCTCAGAGAGGGTGTTTGTTGGGAAAGAGGAAATAGAGCTGTTTGGTTTAGGGATGGGGAAATAAGAGCTATCTTGGTGAGAGGTCAAAGGTGAGCTATGATGAATAAAATGTTGAAGGGACAAAGAGATTGCTCTTGAATGACGTTGCTATATTGAATTTATTTTTCCTTTTGATGTGTGGTTTAAAGGTGGGTCTCAGGACCAGGCTTTCTGATTGGCTCTTCATGACTCATCTTCATATCTTGGCTTTCTTTAGCATGTCCTTCTCCTTACCCTTTTGTTAATCACCAGAGCAGAAGGGACACAATTTCTACAAACTCACGAACTTTTCCACAGTTCTTCCCTCTGGTATTGTAACGGGCATATTTATCAGTGGGGCGCCTGAAAATGGGAGCCGATAACAGGTGAACTGCCTATTCCAAGACGTAGATCAGCCACACAGATGCACTATGGTGGATAAGGACCACATGTACTAGGATCTGAGATTGCTAGATGATGTCAGGTTATTCCAACATGGTGACTGAGATCCCTTTCCCTACTAGAATGAAAAATGGTTTCACAGGCTACATCTTTCTTTTCTTTTTTCCTTTTCCTTTCTTTCTTTCTTTCTTTCTTTCTTTTTTCTTTTTCTTTCTTTTCTTTTCTTTTCTTTCTTTTTTCTTCCTTCCTTCCTTCCTTCCTTCCTTTCTTTCTTTCTTTCTTTCTTTCTTTCTTTCTTTCTTTCTTTTTTTTGTTGTTGTTGCTCAAAATCTGAAAGCCTGGAAGATTGCAAATGGACACTCATTTTTCTTAACACCTTTCTGCTGTGTATTGAAAGCAAGATGACGGGATTTACATTTAGAGTTAGCTTTTCCAGGGATTTCACTATATGAAAAGAAAGTGACTACAGGGATCATGGATGATGTAACATGTTGAAAAATCTCAGACCTGCAGCTGAGACTCTTTCTCCCCTGGGCCCCAGAAAAACCCAGCAGTAGTTATTAGCACATGACTGCTTGTGCTTAGAGTTGTGTAACTGGCCTTCAGCAGTGTGATGTAGTGTGAAAGAAATCTCTTCATTCCAAGGTGTTTGCTAGGGTAGAAAAAGATGCAGCTTTCTGTGGACGGCACTGGAAATGCTCCTCAACATTATGGCTTTCATCAAATCCACAGAAAACATGAGACCAGTCTCTCTCTCTCTCTCTCTCTCTCTCTCTCTCTCTCTCTCTCTCTTTCTCTTTCTACCTACCCATATACACACACACATGTATATATGCGTATGTGTGTGTATGTGTATATGTATATGTGGATTCACCTTTCTATGTTTGCCAAGCAGGATAGCAGAAGGAAGCAGTTACTTCCATTAACAATCATGGTTCATGTCCCATCTCTTTGGTTCTGATGCTGATCTCAGAAAAGGCCCAGTAGCCTTTCGAACCACTGCTGAGCAATCCATGTTCAACTACGACACAAACTTTAAAAGTAAAAATTAAATGCAATGTTTCCAGATGGCTTACCAAGAAATCCTTTTGCAGACAGTAGAGCCCAAATTCAGAAAAATCCCGAGAACAGAACACTTTTAGCTACTTCTTTATTCTCTATTCCTTTCATGTACGTATCCATAATCCTGTAGTTCTGTGAAATGGAGAATTCATATAATTTACTGATACTAAAAGTGTTCAATTAGTACTAATTTTCCTATGAGGTGAATATGTTTCTCCACACTGACCTTGTAGATGGATGACCTACAAGACGTGCTCAGTCTGTGTTTCTTCACACGGGCTGCTAGCAATAGATGCTCTACTGTTTTGAATAGAAGAAAAATGGAGAAAATATTTAATACATAAAATACATGTTTAATATGAAATCTAAACCAGGTGTGATGGCACAAGGGTGAAATAACTTGAGCTGGGAGTTAGAGGTGGGAAAATTATAAGTTCAAGGCCAGCCTGGGTTATATTGTCCCCCAAATAATATTCAATATAATTTCATACGTATGAAATCATATATTAGTACCCATAAATAAAGCTTCATTGGAACACAAACACAAGCTTGTTCATTCACTTATGTTTTATTTATGATTGTTTCCTGCTATAACAAACCTGAGTAGAATACCAAGGTCACTTAGCCACAGAGCCTTTTTTACAGGAAACATTTATTGATCTCTGAATTAGAATCATACATTTCTAAGTGTGGATGTGAAGAAAGACTCGTCCTGATTTACTGCCTGGGGCCACTGCCTTTTATACAATCTATTATTAGTGCTTAATAATTTGAAGATATCTCATATTGGTAGAGCCCTTTTTCCACTTCTGATATTTAGCCATCACAGCCAGGACAAGCTAAGATTATTCTACAATTACAGTGAGTGAGTCAGAGGGAAATTGCTCTTCCCATGGTGAGCGAGGCTGAGGGAGAAAACAGAACCCACTGAAGGGGAAAAAATTGCTTTATGTCTAAAGCCTTCTTCCAAGTTTCAACAAATATAAACACTTCGCAAATAGAATATGGGTCCTGGCCCCCTAGGGATGGGGAAGCTTGGAAAGTCTGTGAAACTGAAGAGCCTGAGCCTAGGGCCCCCACTGAGGAAAGAACAAGGACGGGAGATGATGCCTCCTCCATGTGGCAAGCCAGAGGCATCCGATCTGCCAGCTCAGCCATCTACAGAACGAGCCTGCCAATCTCTGATGGAGACACCATCAAGTCTTACTCCTATCATTGTGTTATTATCCCTGATAGGGTCCTGATCTCCTAGCAGGAATACACGACTTTAGATGGGCATGTTCTATGATCTACTTTTTTTTTCAAATAAAGTTCTCAAATATTAAGGCTCTCGGACTGAGGGGAAATGGGAAGGAGAGTCATTTTCCATCATGGCACTTGGTTGGATCTTTATTCTCCCCTCACATGATGTGTCTTTTAAGACAAATGCGTGTTAAAGTGCTTCCTGGAACTGAAAATATAGAAATGCATACACACACACACACACACACACACACACACACACACACACACATGCGCGTGCGAATACTCACAAATGTGTTGCAGGTGCGGGAAGAGAAATATCACAACTACCTCCATTTTGTGCCTGAGCGCATGAAGGCTGACAGAGATTTCAGATTTATAGAATTCAGGTTTATAGAATGTGAAATAATGGCAGAACTGGAATCTCACCGTTTAGTAGAAATCCCAAGCTATTTTGATTTTATGGCTGCCTCTATGCTGAAGAATACGCTAAAAGTGACACAGCTAGAACCATCTGGACTTCCTTTAATACATTAAACTTGTTGCACTGTGCCCCAGCAGGGAAGTGTCTTGAGACCCTCCAGTGTGACCCACTTCACCCTCATAAGGGCTTCTTGCAAGCTCATGTCATCTTGTATCTGACTTCAGTTCTTGATCTAAAATTGTCTAGAGATCCCCATGTTTATGTAAATGAATGAGAGATACATTTTGAAGGTAAGATAAAAACAGGTCCGCAGAAGATGGTACACAAAACCTCAGTAGGTGGGATTCTTTAGCTCAATGGGAGACTTGTTCAAATGTATGGGGTAGAGAGATGTTGAAGCACAAATATCAAATGCTAGCTCAGAGTGACAGAAAATCTCATTTCAACTGAGTCCTGTGTTGAATACACCTAAACCCGTATGAAGACTTTCTTCGTGGCATAATCAATTGTGGGCTTTTGGATTGGTATAAGAGATTAATCATAATTAGGGAGATAGAAGACATGTTATGTAAAATATTGTTTATTGAACAAAAGCATGCCCCCTATGTAAATTGGAGTGTCTTTTCTTAGACATCCATCACAAAACACTTAATAGTGACTTGTCCATCACCAGAAAATGTCAGCTGTCAGCTCAAAAATGTGAACATGGTGGTTTCTGTCTATGTGAAGCAGGAGCATGGACACATGGTCTCTGTATCGAGCCTCTTCCCTCCCAGTCCTTCATTCATTACTTCCTACTTGTGCGACTCCAGGCAAGGGGATTTTGTTTTGTTCTTGTAGTATTTTGAGACAAGGTCTTTCTGTTTGGCCCTAGTTGGCCTGGAGTTCACTATTCAAACCAGGTGTGCCTTAAATTTCAAGAGATCCACATGCCTCTGCCTTGGGAATGCTGGATGAAAGGTGTGCACCACTAGCCCCAGGAAAGCTTTGTAAGCCAACTTTGTCTCAGTTTTGATAGCTATAAAATTATGAAAATAGTACCTAATATATTTATGAGAATTATTCCAATTGTCTATAAAATGCCATAAGGGTTTTGGTGTATACATTGAAATTCAGCGAAAGTCATAATAATACACATATGCATGATTCAAAACAGCATTTGTTCAAGACTCTAATTCTAATTCTAGCAGAGGTAGTGGACGTCACAATTAGGTTTCCTCAACTAACAGTGAATTCTGGGCAAGGATGTGGCATGGGCTTACTGCATCACTCTCCACAATAGTCACGTCATGAGATCAGACAGACAGACACGGAAAGCATGTTGTGTACACATAACCAGACATTCACTCTCAAAGGAAGAAATTATGCCGTTTGCTGGGAGATGCACATAGCTGGAGATTGTTACAGTGCACAGAATAAGTCAGACACATGAAGACACATACCACATGCTTTCTGTCATTGTAAGCCCTGAAGTTCTTTATAGATGAGTAAGCTTTCATGTATGCATACCTGCATGTTTCATATGTGGGTTTATAGTATACATATTCATGTGTGTATATTTGGCATAGGAATAGAAAGAATGCAGAGGAAGGGAGGAGACCGGTACCAGGAGCAAAAGGGTAAAAAAGTAAGGGAGAGTGGGAAAGGGTGGATATATTCAAGTTTGATAATATACTTGGAAGAAATTGTCTACAAGAAGCACAGCACTGTATATTGATTACATGTCAATAAAATAACTAAAATTTTGAATTTTGTTGGATTTATGCAGAATTCAATACAGTATAACCTACTTTACCGTGTGCAGTTATGCTGTAATTATTAGTCCCATCAGAATAAAGACTAAACACAAGATGCATGGCTATAAAACAACACATAATTTGATGTATGGATCTAATGCATTTAGTTAAATCCCAACAGCCCTAGGGTGTCAGTAAGCATCATTACACTCCTCAGCGCCATTTCACATATGCAAAAGTACAGACATAGAGACACTAGAAAAAGGAATGCAGTCTTCTCCATTGCTTTACGTCTTACTTTGATAGGAATTATGGACTCCTGGCCTTCCATTAAATCTCATCCGTTTTACATGTTTATGACCTAGTCACTTTATTATAAAGCAAATTTTCCCGATATGAATTATTTATATTAACTTTTTTGCTGACTGTGGATTCCATGGAGGGTCATTCTGGGACAGGGCCAACTTGGGTGAGACGCAGGCTGCAGTGGGTGAGTGGTTTCTGGATGTAGGAAGAGTGGGGTCAGTGAACTAGCCATCACAAATGACAGCTGATGACAATAGGCATACTTAGAAATTGAATTATCATTGAATATAAACAAAATCCAAAGACTGAGTATCCAGGCCGTTAGTCAACTACTGTCTGGGGAAACCGTAATGGGGAAAACTCACCCAGCAAAGCACAGGGTGGGGCTTTCCATTGGAAACCTCCAAGACAGCCACATGGTTTATAATTGCCCCTGAAAAGACTCCTTACTTAGACACTGTGTATGTTTCAAAACCCATTGAATCTATTTTCATTTGAAAAATAGGGAATATAACCAGTCCCATTACCAGCCACTGTGTTTGAATTCAACCAATTACTCAAATCACTGTGGGCCTGAATTAGGGATTTATTTTTGCGTGTGTATTTTTGAAAACATGCTTGTAGGGTTGGGGTCCTTTCTTTTTCTATCATTCTTCAGCAAGAAGATGTTCAAATACTTCAGGATAGCAGCGTAATTTCCCTAGGATAGACTTACAGGCATTATGGAGGTATTTTGGTCCATGGATGGTCTCAAGTATTTCTGGGTGGATGATGGTTTTCAATTTGAAAGATAGGACTGTGTGAGAAAATTTCTATTGTGCTTCCCCCACAGTCCTTGCTTCTTCCTCTAGAGCTAAGCAGAAGTTCCAGCAAGGAAAAGACCCCTGCCTTGGTGTTCACCAGACTGCGGAACATTTACCCCCTCCACTGGCCATAGATGACTCAGCCTTTGAGGGTTAAGTTGGGGAAATAACTGTAAGGTCAGTCCTGTCTCCTATCCTCTGGGTGAGAAACAGATCAGTCTTATTGCATAATAGTCTGAACCATTTCCATGTGAACTCAGGAAATCACCCTTCTAATTTTCCTACAGAAGTACTCCTGGTCCATTCCAGGATGACAAGGTGGAGTCTTAGAAGGTGTGGACTCCCTCTCATTATCTGACGGACACAACAAACACTTTAGACAACACATTCAAGCATGAGTAGAGAAAGGTGGTGTTTTCTTGTGGGCATAATCTAGGCATGAATTATAGAATTTTAGATTTAGTTGGGACTTCCTTCCTTGCATTAACAGGTATGGAAAGAGGGTCTCCAAGGCTGACATTCTTAGGATGGAGTTGTCTGACCACCAGTGAGAGAATTCAGATCTCTAGGATCCTCCCAGCATTTTGCATCCCATAGATTATATTCCTAAAATTCTAGGATACTTGTGCTATTCTCCGTTCTCTTAGTAAGTTATATCACTCTGAAGGAGTTATGTACAAAACTGTGGATTTCTTCCAGACTGTGGTTATCATGCCTTCTAGTTATGGCTAGAGACACCAGAATATCTCTGAAGTAAAGGAGCTCATATTTATCAAGAAACAAACCACTGATTGCCTTGTTTATGGAAGCCTCCTACAGTCCAGCATCAGAGAGAAGGAGTGTGAAGCTCTCCAGGGTCCACACTAATTAGAGAACAGTTCAGAGAACTGACTTTATACTGGAAAATATGATCATGGAAAACATTGATGGAATTCTCTCTTATCAAGTTGCATTGATTTTTTTTTCTTTTTGTGGACTTAAAAGTTAGACAACTTATTCCCCAAGCAACCACTAGCTCAGAATTAGGCTCAGTTTAGAATGATCTAGATCCTGTTCATGTATCATTTTTACTCAAGAGGAACTTTAACTCTCCTACTGTTAGAGAGTGACTTTACAATGTATCTATGGGAGTAGGTGAAGGCCATGACAGAGAGAGTTCAGAGTCACTATTTCATTAGACTAACACCGCAGAAAAACAAGTAAACAAACCAACAAAAAACAGCAAAAGAAAGCAGGCAACACCAAATGTAGATAATTCAATCAAGACACGAGTTATTCTGTACTTTTTACGAGCAGGTCAGAATTTGGGGAAGGAACAATGAGTCCTTTGTTCTCTAAGATCTCCCATTTGAGGAGTGGTTGGTTGCCTAATTGTGGAGAGCCAGCTCCCTTCCAGCCCTCATTTTCCAGCTCTCAGACACCACACTTTAACTACCTACTGCAGCAAGGTGGTCCAGCACACCATAGGAAAAGTTCTTAACCTCCACGGCTGATGTGGTCCCTTGCAGGCCTTATAGTTGCAATGTCTTCCAGAAGTCCTTATCAACTATTTTTTTTTTGACATTCTGCCATGTTTATAGTCTGCAGTGCTTAATGTAGAACAATGAGAAGTGGGCAGAAATATTTTAAATGTGACCATTGTATTCCTGAGCAAATAACTCGATCGCTCCAAACCTTGTCTATGTGATTAACAAGTTGGCATAATAATATTACGTGTTCCAGTGCGCCGTGTCTCCTACGAGATACTGGGTGTGATAACTGACTCATTAGCTTGGCTGGAGCCAAGCTTTAGGAGGGTCTCTGGAGTGTACGACTGTGCTTTCTTCCTGTAAGAAAAATCCGAGAGTTTTGAGAAGCTTTCAGAGCATCGAGAGACCAATCAGCGGTTGCCTTCTCTTGAGCTACAGAGGTAGGGAAGTCTAAAAAGCAAGACCTAATACTTTCAGTGGGTCCTAGTTTAGGACTGAAAAAAAATCAAGTAAATCAAAGGTTCAACAACCAAGATAAAGTGCCAAGCAGAAGGAAGTCAGGGAGCCTGATGCAGGAGGTTCCGCCAAGAGGGAGTGGAGGTGACGTAAAGGCTCGATGGTGGATTGGAGAAGGCTCCAGGATGCTGGGATGGGGGTTATACTAAAGGAATATTTTAAGGGGCGTTATTAGAGATGGGCACTAGGTAGTGAGGAAAACTCTTGTGAAATCCAGGGGTAGACTGTGTGACCAGTCAGCAGTGACCCATGTCCCTGCTTTCTAAGGAAGAGTGATAACTCTTCCACTCCATTCACATAGGGTCTTGCTGTGTTGGATACAGTCTGGACTATTTGGGGGGAATCTTCTCATCTCTATCTGTATTCATATCTGGTAGCGTCTAGTGTCTCGTCTAGCTATCAGACTAAGGATGGTGATGACCCAGGAGCAGGATCTCCAAATGGCCTTGAAGGAACACAAAGCAAGAAGGAGACTTTGGCTATTTTCTGCCACTAAGATCTTCTTTTTAAAATCACAGACTTCTGTGGCTTATCTTGTTTGATACAGATAAAGATTATTGGTTAGAAGTTAGTAATTAGAGGCTACGCCTCCTCAGATTTATTTTACTATGACAGGCAAAGTATGACAATGATGTTGCAAGAGGGGGGAAGATGGGAGAAAATCCAATTACAGGGTTCATTTAGGAGAATTCATAACGGAGAGTGGAGGCTGCAGATATGTTTGCCACCTCTCCTAAAACCATTACCAGTGAAATGGAAAATAAATTAACAGGAGGCCCAAGTCTTTTATTCTTGTTCATTTTTATAGCCAAACTGGAAGTCAGAACAAATGTAGCCCCCACACAACTTCTGCTGAATAAATCATGTAAGACTTTAATTTTTGCGATTCTAAAACCCCAAAGTCTGAAAAGGCCAGAACTCTCTCTGTGAGCTTTGTTACGATGGTAACTATGTGTTGTTTTGGGGAACGATGTATCAGAAAGATGTTTATTGGAGTTTGCAAAACTACGCTTCATTTCTCTCCTTCATGTTTTGTGTCCTCAGCCAGGTAGGTTTTGAATGGATAATCCGTGAAGAGAACACGGCAATTCATTATTTTGAACAGACAAATGGCTTGGAGAGCACCGTGGTTCTGGGCTGATGGGGAAAAGGAAGGTTTGCTATTGTTTTGATTTTTCAAGATGCAAGGGATTGTACCCGCACAGGCAGCTACTTCAGGGACCCACTGTTGTCTTTCTATTGAAAATTTAATATTTTATGTGTATGAAGCACTATATTGCTTATACTTATTTCCTCCTTTCCCTGACCCATACCCCGTCATGACCCTTTTCCTTCCGTTCCACTGTCACACATACATACTTGCATGCACATAGTGACATAGTGTTGAATCCAGACTCTTCACATGAGCAAAGCTTGGTGGTCTTTCCCCGTTACCCTCTCTTCTTCCTCTCTCCTACTCTAGGCTCTATCTGTCTGCTTGCATGTGGGTATACATATTTAAATCTAAGTTTCGAATATGAGAATATGCAACATTTGTCTTTCTGAGCTTGGGTTATTTCGCATGACAGTGCCTGTGTAATAAGAAGAGAGGGAGAGGAGGCAGGGAGCATGGCTTGTGTTTTGAATGGAATTCCAGGAGGAGGACTCAGTGGAGGACATGGAGATTTTCTCTCAGTATAGGTCCCCGGATTTAATCAGTGTTTTCAAGTCTGTAAGTTCAAAGACTTTAAACCCAAGGCTGATTCCAAGAGTTAAAGCCTCTCCTATGACCAGATATTCAAGAATAGGAGAATCTCCTTAAGGAACCCTATGTCAGCAATCATGCAGATGTCTTATTCAAGATGTCTTGGCCTTGCTGAGTTATGCTACCTGCACCTAGACTTTCCTAATATCTGTTCCTAAAATCTTTATGTTAGAATTTACTGTGATAATATGACATATATGTGATCTGTAATATTTATATACATCCTAACCATACTATTTGTTAGCAAAATTATACTTGTGGACCTCCCGCCCAAACCTATAAAACAGAATTGAAAGCCAAAGGTGCTGTTTTAAGGGGTGTTACATAACGGAAATTCATTTTTGCTGTAATATCAAGACACTGACAATTCAGTATTTTTCAGACGATCCCTAAGCACATCCTCAATAGAGAGCTCAACACTGGGGCAGTTGAAATTTACATCTGGTAACCATCCATCCTGCTTCTGTTTGTCACCTTTTCTTGGCCTCCTCTCCCATCATTTCTACAAGTTGGTAGAAACAGATTTTTTTTTTTACAATTATTTTTTAATGGTCATTTTTTATAATTTATTTAAATAGCCCCTGGGTATTTTCAAATTGATTTGTTTGGTGAAACAACTTTCACTTCCAGATTTTTGTCAGGCATTAAAAGCAAACTCATCGGTCAGTTACTCCTGAGGTCACGATATTTCACTTTCACAATCACTTTAATGTCCTCGGCTTCTCAGTGTGCTCGCTGCTTTAGCAGCCGAACTTCCATCCCAAAACACAGCGTCAGACAGAAGGGAAGCACAGGTCCAAAGCGATGGCATGGAAACGCCACCGATAGTTAGGCTAAAACTTTAATTGGCACTTACTAGGACATTTTAAAGGCATCAAGTACTTCAGGGCCATTAAGATGATTGTTATTATTTTAAAAGTCTTTTAAAAAGAATAAAATTACCCATAAAGCTGTTACGTGTAAGGCATTTTCCTTTGGACAGTGAATAAATAGTCCACAGTGGTGGCCTTAATTCCTAAAATGTTGCAAATACCGTCTGCAGTAGAACTAGTAATATGTATTTTGTGGAGTTGTTCCTTAGAGTAATAGAGCAGTCCCTCCATCAGCATGTCACCTTTCTGTATGGTTCTTAATTTGATTCATATAGAAGAAAGGAAACAAACTTAACATTGCTGGGCATTCGGTCTGTTTTATTTCCATCGGATACATTTCCACCAAGGTATAGTGTTGTCTGTTCTCCATCATTAGAATCCTTCTCTGCAGGGTGCCCTGGCTCCTGGCTGGGCATGCAGTGATACTGATGTGGTGGGCCCAGGAACCACACTCAAGAAAGCATCAAGCCATGAGGTTTGTGTCTACTAATTGCTCAAATATGAACCCTAACTCATAAAGATGGAGTGAATTTTCTTAAACTAACCCTAACTTGTACTTTGAATGCTTGCAGAGCTGGGAAGACAGGTGATTGGCTGCCTAAACTCAAACTGTGATTGGCTGCATAAACTCACCCTTTTCTTTGAGCAAATCAAACAGGTAATTAGAAACTGAAGTAGACTAGATTCTTAAAAGTAGAATTATTTACACCACACACTATGCTTATTTATTTTGCTATTTCTAACCAAGGAGATGGGGGAAGTGAAAAACAACACTCATAAACTGGAATATTTCTTTCGTGTGGGTTAAAAGAAGCAGAGAGATGAGCATGTGCCCCAGACTGTTTGCCTCTCTGTGTTCATGCCTCATTTACTGGGAGTTGCACAAGACACACTTGGCTTGAGTACCAGCAAAGGGAAAAAAATGAGGCTACAAATAGAGGAGTCACCGAAGGAGAAACCCCCAGGGGCCCAGACATCTAATTCTGCCCGTCAGCTTTTGCCCATGTACTCTTCAAGGAGTGATTAGCCATGTTCAAAGCTGCCACGAGCAAAGAAAATGGACATTAATGGGGTTCCTTTGCTTGAGGCAAGGAGGAGTCTTGTGATCCTGTGAAATCAAGATCAGCAGAGAAGTGAGGATGGAATACCAGTGTCTGAGGGATCTGCACAGAAGGGAGAGGTAAAGAAATAAAATCAATGAAAGGGGGCTTGTCCTTCCATTAATAAGCTTTGGGGACTGTAGCTAGACATGGCTTCCTTGGTGTCCGACCAGCTGGCCTCTCAAAGTTGTCTAGTGTATAGCTTGAATAAACTTCAACAAGAACCTAGACTCCATGTTGTCTCAGCATCCTGACAGCAACGATTACACACATCCATCACACTTGGCTGTGTAAACATGTTTTTAATACAAAGTTTAATAATAAGAACAATGTTTGCATTTTGAAGATTTTGGAGCAAAATCAAAAATTTACTCAATTTTGCTCTACAAAATTAATCATGGCTGAGAAGGAACACAATAGTAACTAACGCTGTTATATGAATATATGTTTGATGGCTCATGAAGTCTCTTTTGCTACATCAAATGCCTAGATCTTCATGGAAAAGTACTTCATAGGACGGAGAGAAGAGGATTGCAAATGGAAGACCCTTCAAGAATATGCTTAACATCAGGCTTTGGGAACGTCTTTAATGTAGATCTTTATCTATTGGGCGCCCATGATGTTTATAGCTACTGAGAGACTGAATTTGATCTCGTGAAGAAGCCTTGAAGTTCCAATGGTTGACTAATGGTTATCAGTTTTAACAATGTCTCAGGAAGCTAGACTACCACATTATAATCGCACATGGCTGTGACAGCATCCTGAGGTCCTTCTTTAAAAACCAGCCCAGGGAACATAAAGTTTGGAGAGAAGAGCTTAGAGATTATTAAAGATGAAAGGCGTAGAGTCTATTGTGAACGATTTAAATGGAATTATAGTTTCAGAATCCGAGATGATTCATATAACGTAGGTGCATGGAGAAAGGAAGTGCTAAGTCCAATCATTCAAATTATAAACATCTTTCCAAACAAATAGCCAAACTTGGCTCTGAGTAGAAGCTCAGAGCTTGAGTAAGTATTCTTTGGCTAATGCCTGACTTTTTGTAGCAAAAACAGGGGGGAAATTAATGTATCAAGTCACTTAGACTAAGCAAGCAGTGAGGGAGTTGGTTTACACTGAGGTTGTCCCAAGAGGTTGGAGAATTGACTCTCCTGAGGAGTTGCAAACATCGGCCAAGCACTTATCTAACTAACATAGGGACTAACATAGTTTTCGCTTTTGGAGTTGCTAAAAGAGAGCCCCGGGTCCTTTCAGATTCCACTCCTCTGAGTCTGTAGGCTGTAACAGCATCTGAAGACAAGGCCTCTTTGGCAGGGTAAGCCACAGCAATGCAGGCTGCTTCTGACCCATTACTTTCTGACCACATGGAATGATGCATAGAGGAATGAGGGTGGGTCATAATGTTCCCCGCACCCTACTGCTGGCACGGCCAAGATGTCAGCCCAGTGTCAGTGGGCCGAATCACCGGAGAAACCACCAGCCTGACTTGTTAGATTTTATTTGTCCTGTTGTTTTGCCGTGTGTATTTGAGAGGTGCAGGGGGAAAGGGAGGGAGGGAAGAAGAAAGAGAGGGTAAGGGTAAGAAAAATTAATTGAAAAAGAAAACAAGTTGAAACTCAGGGGGAAAAAACCTTCATGCGTTCTTGAGATTACACACTGATTCTAATGTTAGGCCCTAAAATACAGCTCCTGATTCTAGAGCCTTGGGGTCTGGGGGCATGCGAGTGGGTCATTGTCTGATGCGCACAGAGAAGGCTGTCTTCTTAGGCAGATGCTCCACCTAGGTCTCCCGGGACTGCTTAGTAATGGCGTTGTCTCCCGAGGGATGAAGTGGCAGAGCTGAAGGGCAGAGGGGTGGCCTTGCTCTCCTGTACCCAGCACTTGGCAGTTGGGTGTGTTGTTGCAGATCGGACTTTTACTTCAACACAGAGAGTGGTGAGTGGCCAAGAGAAACCCAAAACAAACAAAGCCGAGGGATATTCCTCCTTAAGGATGATGCCGAAGTATTTCCAGAGAAATAGTGTTTTCCCCCTATAAACAAGAATTTCATCGTAAAATATGGAAGAAAGTAATTTGAGGATTGTGCCATGCAGCTGGAGTCTAAATTTGACAACAGTTCCCCCACGGAATCCTATTTTATTCGTGTGGTCTCCTGTGGGTGGCTTGTTTGGGGGTGGGGGTGGGGCTGTTGAAGCCACAGTTGTCCGGGGTTGCCCAAAGGGATAAGATATCCAGCCACCTGCTAGCAAATTTACAGATACGGTGAAAATCTGATTCGCTTCTTTTTAAGTCATTCTTTTTCTCTCTGCCTCTCCCACAGATGCTGCTTTCTGTAAATCATTTTATTTTCTTTAGGGAAAGGAATCTTAGTTCCCCAAATGCTTTGTGATGCCCTTCCCGAAAAGTCTTTCCATTGACTGAGTTGGCCTAAAGGTTATAAGCCATAATCAATACTAAAGCTGGTGGCTGCAAGGGTGCTAATTGATAACCCTTAACAGGAACAGTGCCAGCAATCAATAGAGAAGACACAGCATAGGTAGATTTACAGCTTTGATTTTGAAAGGGTTCGGGAATGCCCAGTGATGCTCTCCCGTGCACTCCCTTTGAATGTTAATGTTTTCTTGAAGACAGTTTCAGACTCACGGAGAGGATACTGCCTCTACTCACTGAAGCAGAATCCTCGGAAGAGTTGCTGAGGCAGAACTGAAATCATGGCTTGCCTCAAAGAAGCAGCTGTATTGGCTGCTAATGACGCCTCACACAGAAAGACGATGCTCCTTTAACTCGAGGTTTTAATGGGAAGTTTCTAAGCCTGAGAGACAACAGCTTTAGAGCTGGGGTGTGCCATCAGCTGCTGCTGCTACCTCTCTGTCTCCTGCTTGAACTCAGCCTGGCCGGGGAAGAATGGAAACCAGACAGGCTTTTAACTACCTGTAACTGTTTCACCAGGAGATGAAGCAAGCGGTTGCCCAGCCAGACCCAGGTACTCGATCATAACTGTGTCTTTGAGCTAATTAGATGCTTTTCTGTAACTTTGTAATTTGTGCATGAGCAACAATCACAGGTGCCTTTTGGGTCGAAATGCTGAATTTAAATTTGACTGTTAAAGTCTAATTAATCAGCTGCTAGGGAAAGTTAGTTCAAGAAGGTAAAATGTGACTAACGGTAGCCCCCTGATAAGAGCACATTTAAGTTTATCCTGGTTCTGATACTGCATTTTTAAAAAGTAGGAAAATAGGTCTTTTCCCCCCTCCTTCGTAAGCTGTAGTAAATTATTCTTGGAAACTGTTTGCCCATAACAGTTTCCCACTTCGTGCGACCTTCTAAAAAGGTAACAAGAATGTTTTGTTTTGTTTACAAGGGCTCACAACTCAGTAACTTCCTAGTTAGTGTTGGTGACAGTGAGTGGTGAGCACTAGACAGCAGGAGCCTTTGGGGTGGGGTCCCCATGTACATCTTTTCTACCACAAAACACAGGAGGAATAAGGCAGAAACCCCAGAGGAACGGGAAGGCTCATTCTTTGAAGTTTACAGTGCTACTTTACTAATTGTGCCTTCAGTTTGCCCAGTTAAGGTCTGAGTACCGCATGGCTCTTGGCTGGACTGCAGCCCTGCCTTGCAGTCTCTTTAAAACTCTCTCAGCAGGTGTTGGGGGGAAGATGATGTTGAGAAAGAAGTACAGAGGAGACTGGGGCTCTGGTTAAAGAGCCATTTCCCCCAATGAACCAGAGGAAACAGCAGCAGTGACAGAGTCCACTTCCAAAAGGCATATCTGCAGACTGACTCTGCAGGGATGAGCAGAAAAGAAGCCTTCCACACAGCAGTGTGGGAAGACTGCAGAAACTGCCTGTTGACATTTGGAACTGACCAGCCTTGTGTTAAAATATTACCTGTGAGCTTTCTAGTGTCCTAGAGTATATTTTTCAAGAGTATAAAATAATAATTGCCCTCAGCTGTCTTGTGAATTTTCAAGCACTGGTGGGTGTTGTATTGGAACAGGAAAGCAATATTTAGAAAAAAAATATATATGTTGCCATGTATTTATGTCAACCAAAAATAAAGGTGGAAGAGAAGGCTTGAAAACGTTGTGAAGCACTCTGACATCTCAGGGCATTTTACCTGGAGTTTGTTAGCTGATCGCTTGCCCTGTGAATTATTTGAATTTCTATGAAACATTTCGCATCACTGTATATATATATGCAACTGTGTGGAAACTGTTGACGGGGCTAATATGCAGGGTTTCTGACAGATTCCCAGAACTTTGCCTCTACAGTGTCTTTTCTACAGGCACTACACGAGGACACTCTAAGCTGCATACGCTACTGCTTGAAAAGCAGTCAGCCTTACTGAGTTAATGAGGAAGCCCATATAGAGGGCTCACTCAGAGTTTTAGGGGGTGATGGACAGTTGAACCTGGGAGGTTCTTCTGCTTGGAGTGGGAGAGTGTGTCAAAGCTATGTGGGAGAACCTTCAGCTCTGAGAGTCAGAATGTGGCTGAGGTTTTCTCTGGCATAAAGGTAGAGACTGAGTTTACTAAGCCTCAGTCTCAGGATATGTGTTACTTAAGTCTTTGAAAGTAATAGTCAATTCTAGGGCTACTGCAGAACACCGCAACACTTTAGGTAGGTTCATCTCTGCCAGACACTGCAAATTCAGTCCTGCCTACCTAGCCAGCTCCCTTCCTGTTTGTCTAAATAGCAGTCTCCCTACTCTGCCAGATAAATAGTAATGAAGTACACAGGATCTCTTCATAGGACAAAGTGTCCTGTCAATGTGAACTGGACAAACCCATGAGTGTTCTTGTTTAACGGACGGACTGTGTTTACATCTAGTTTTAAAAACATGTCAACTTACGAAATTAGGTTTCTGACTTAGAAACTTTAAAAACTAGGCATGGCAATTATGCGGTTTAGGAGTACCTAAAACACAGTGCTGCCTTACTCTGCCCAGCAGAGCATTAACAGCCAAGAGATGAGAGGAAGGATAGAGGCTCCTCTTGAGGTAACTGATGTGCCATTGTGTGCTTTATTTACATAGCACAAACTAGAAATAAATCTCACTTTGCACAAAAGTGGTCAAGAGGGAAAGCATCTTTTCCTACTGCTTATTTATTGAACACCCAGAACGTGCCAGGCAGAGCTGCCAAGGACTACAGCTGTCATACCCACCACCACCACAGTGCGTTCCAGGAGGGAAGGCATTTGAGACATAAGTGTGAGGCTCTGGAATTAGGGGTCTGTATGCATTCCTGCAGGTTGAGGTGGCAAATGCCCTCCGTTGAGTGTGTCACTGCCACTTTAAAAATGAGGTAAGAAATGCGTTGTGGCTCTAAGATATGCTTTGATTATAAGAAACTATTTTTCCTTTTTGTGAAATTGCATAATGAGATGCAAATTAGATAAAATGTCCAAGGGCTCCCAGTCTGAGAAGAGTGCCTGTTGACATTAATAGTCTCCATGTAAGACATTAGGATTCAGTGTATTTTAGAGGACTGAAATTCTTCTTCAAGAAGCAGATTATGTAAGAGTGACCTTTTCATTAGAAGGGTAGTTGCCTATATCTGGCTGATTGTTTTATTATACTTTGGACCCCACCCATTGGCACCAAAAGTCAAGAAAAACTGAACAGCCATATAACTACTAGCTTTTTAAATTGTGTAAGATCTACGACTATTAACATGTCACAGTGACTTGAACTAGTCTGCGATTCTTTGAAACAAGATGTGTTTCTAATGCAGCGATCTCGTAGCTCAGCTCGGCTGAATGGCTTGGGTTTTCATCCCTTCATTGACTTGGTTAACTGGAACCTTGCATTTCAAATTCAGTTTCCTGGGGGTCGGGCATTCAATCTGATCTATACTCAAATAGGCAATGACCCTAAGTGAGCAATGCATTCCTCAGCAGTTGTTGCTTCCAAGGGAAGGAGGCACACACCATGGATACTTGTTCTCTGAGAGGAGCTGCGAGGGCTTAGCCTGTGAAGACCCCCAAGAACAGAGATTAAAAAAATACACAGGTGGAAGAGGAGTGTGCATCGTGAAGAGGACCTGGAGGTGGAGGTGTTGGGGGCATTCTAGGTGAGCAGGCAAAATCAGAATATTGTTCCCTGGTGTCCCTAGACTCTATCACTTGGGATTTTATTTTGACCAGTGTGTTGGCCATTTTACTAGAAGTCAAATGAGATTTGATACTTGTTGTTCTATTTTGAACAGGAAAATAAGTTAATAGCACAGAAGATTCCTCTGTTGCTGTAGCATTACTGCTCTGTGGTTCTGGAAGCATCAGAACGTCACATCCCAGGGAGTCAATGGCCCGGCACTAGAGCCTCTAGGAGGAGGAATAGTTAGATTTAGGATGGACAGGATGCAGTGTATAAGAAGGACGGATGCACAAAAAGGACACTTTGCAATTATTAGGACGGCATGAGGAGAGGGACAGTGAGAATGGGCCCCATTCAGATAGGCTGCTTACAAAGTCTGCCAGAGTAATTCAGGATACTTTCCACTCTGTCATTTTCAGAGTCCATAGAGCTTGACTTGAGAAAAGGAGTATGTTATATAATTTTTAAAGGCATTTTTTGAATCGAGTCTTGTTGCTTCAGTATTAAAATTAGACTTTATTTCCCAAGCAAACACAATTGGACCTGGCAGAGAGAGGACACAGATGCTCTGCGTGATGGGGAAATCCCACCAGGGCCAGACGCTGCTGTGAGTAACCATGGTCCTTCTTTATACTTAAAATAACTGCCGTGTGCCATTAGTAAGACTTAGGATGATCGCGCCAAAACCTTATTTTCTCAGATGTCTTTGTTCATTAAAAAAAGATTTTATTATAGCTCTTCATAAAAGGGAGATTTCACTATTTAGTTAAAAGTACTACTGAACTTTTTGTAAAAATAATTTTTACTGAAAAAGGGGCATTTTACTTTAAGATGGGCTTTTTGTAATTTAGGTTCTGAATATTTTGTGCATTGCAGTAGTTAAGTGATGAAGTTTACTTCTTCATTTTTTTTTAATCTGATTTTTTTCCCTTCAATTTGAGCATGCTGTTGAACATTTTAAATTTGTAAATTACCAATTAGCTGATTGCAGGCTCCAAAATTAAGTAGCCTCTTTGAGAGATTTCAACCGTTTCTAAATGAATCCGTGAAGTACTCGGTCTTTGTCTCTGCATCGCTCTGTCCCCTGGTCCTTTTGTAACCGTCCCTTCTTCAGCCAGCATTTCTCCATTTGTTCATGGCACCCATGGCTGTTCCACTGCCCTTCCGTGCACATCGGTCCCATGGGCGTCCTTGCCCCACCTTCTGCATTTCTTCGCTCCTTCGTCCTGTCTCTTCCTGTTCCTAGTGGGGACGGGTCTCACGGAAAACTCACTGCTCATAGCGTTAGGGTGACACACTCCTTGCTGAAATATTAGCTTAGTAAGAAAGTTTGGTTCTCTGACCAATGTATGTTATTTTAGGAAGAATTTGGGCACGGTGGTATGCTGGAAGAGGAGAGCGTTACAATTTACAGGGCACTACATAAAGTTTTCAAAATTCTTTTGCTTGCATGTTCTTACTGAATTGGTATCGATCTGTCTGTCTGTCTGTCATCACCATCTATATTCAGGCTTCACAAAAAGGCTTTCTATGATTAACTGGATATTTTGCATCTCACCTTTTCCTTCCTTCCTTCCTTCCTTCCTTCCTTCCTTCCTTCCTTCCTTCCTTCCTTCCTTCCTCTCTCTCCTCCTTCCCTACCTACCTCCCTTCTTTCCTTTCCTTTGTTCCTTCTTCCTTCTTTCCTTTCCTTCCTTCCTTTCCTTCCTTCCTTCCTTCCTTCCTTCCTTCCTTCCTTCCCTTCCTTCCTTCCTTTTTTCCCTTCCTTCTCTCTTTCCTCCCTTCTTCCTTTCCTTTGTCTCTTTGCTCCTCTGTGAATTTATTCTTTCCTTTCTTCTTTCTTCCTTTTCCTTCTTTCTTTAACCCCCCTTCCTGCTCCCCACCCTCTACCTTCTAAAGGTGGGTACTAGGGATAGAAGAGAGCCTAGCATAGACTAGGCGATCTGCCACTGAACCACATCGGCAATTGCATTTTGCCATGTAACCGGCAAAGTGTAGTAAAACCATGAATTAAAACTGATTCTTAAGCCATTGTCATAATTAGGTTGTGGAGAAGTGAAACACCGGAGTCTCTTACGAGGAGACTGAAAGGGACGGGGGAGGGGTGGGCAATCTGATGAGGGGTGAGGCAGTCTGATGAGGGGTGAGGCTACATTCTAAGGGTTCCCCTGGGGCTTCTTCATTGCTGTAGACACTGAATGAACAGTGCACCTGCCATTGGTTGAGCCTAAGAACTATGAAACGCTGACCCAGGGACCACTGATTGCCATTTGCCCTGATTGGATAAGGTCAGCAAAAATGGATCCAGTGCCACGATAGCTCCCATTGCTCAGACACCAGCAGTAGGGAAAGGAAGTGGGCTGAAAGAAGGCTGTGTTGCACTGCTCAGCTGTCTTGTAGCATGGGGTTAATCTCCCGGGCTTATGGGTTCTCTCTCTGGTCCCAGTTGATTGATTTGATTTCACAGATCCCAGATATCCTTAATTTTGTAAATTTATATAATCAGTTATCTCTTCTCCTACATTTACTTTTGGGGGTTGTGGATTGTTTTCACTTAAAAAAAATCTAGAAATGCATACTGAGCTCTTCTGAGAACAGAACAGGCTCTTTCTCTTTTCGGGCCAGAGGAAAGCTAGATACAGACTGAGCTTCTGGGGAATAGGAAGGAGAGCAAGGGCCACACAGAGGAGTGGAATGGCACTCATGGGACAGGAAAAGGTGAGCGAGAAAAGTGCCAGTGAAGGCTTGTGCTCACTCACCATCAGATGGCACACCCTCATCCTCACCCTTGGATAATTTTATATTTGGAGTGATTAAGTCCAATGAGGATATTTTCAGTGACTGCACATTGCCCTAATCTGTTATGAGAAGGAAGTTACAACGGAGGCCCTAGCTACTCTCCTCCCCTCTTCTTGAGGCCTAGTGAGAATTAACACCCAAGGCTGGAGGATGCTTTAAAAATAAGCAAATGCAAGGCAAACCCAATCCATCACTCTCTTCTATATTTCTAAAGGGCCTATTTGTTTTTAAAATACAGTTAACTTTTATCTCAACCTTGCTTCAAAAGGAGCATGAATCATAAATGAGACAAGTATTCCAGAATCCAGGGGACAAAAATTAAAGCGGTAGAGGTACCAAAGGATCCAGTAGCCTCAAACTGGTGACTTCATCCTCTCAGACGCTGGTAGTTATCCCCTTTGTTAAACTTTTGAATGGGGATTTTATTTTATATTTGTTGATGTGTCCAACTACATGTACTCTGTTATTCAGATGAACAACGGTGTACTAAAGGTGATGTTCTGAAGTAAACTGAAGAAGGGTTGTGGTGATGGTTAGGTCATGATTTCTCCCTTTACTCACTTGCTTACTTCCATTGAGCATAAATTTTCTGGAGTCATGTTAATTTCTATAGCCAGCTACTCTGTTACATCACAAGCAATATGTAACATCATGCCTATGTCATGCCTAGTATGTGTATGGCTTTTTTCTTTACAAAATGTAAATTGACTTAGCACAGTGCCTGAAGATTGTAATGACCTTTGTATATTCTAGTATCTGCCTTTAAAAGTAAATAGCAATATACAAATGCCTCAATATTTAATGCTAAAATGTAAAATGTAACACCAAAATGTAAAAAACTGTCTGTCTCTCTGTCTGTCTCTATCTCTCTCTCTGTCTCTCTCTGTATCTCTATCTGTCTCTCTGTCTCTCTATCTCTGTCTCTCTATCTCTCTGTCTCTATCTCTGTCTCTCTCCATCCCTCAATATAATGATGTCAAGGAAGCCATTATTGAGAAATTTGTTCTTTAAGCTATAGTTGATCAAATTCATCGCACCCTGCTCAACTCTCTAGGTTCTTCCCTGGGTCAAACTTTGTTTTCGGAGAATAAAGGTAAAAAAACAAACCCTCCCTTGATGGTTTAAGACTCTATGGTACCTTCCCCTCAGTTTGGCCAGTAGGAAGCAGTCTCTCCTTCAGTCCTGTCTGAAGTGAAGCAACACTTTCTTGTCTTTTCTACATCGTTGCATACTCTTCAGATGCTCTTCAGACATCCAGCTTTATCCCAGTACCGAGAGATATGCAGGAAATTCTGAATGCATTTCCATAACTCACTGACTCCTCTAAGGTCCCTTTTAGCAGCAAAGGGGAAACCAGACTCCAGAGCCCAGAGTCCAAAGCTTCCCTGAGAGTTTCTATGTTAAACATTCCCTTTTTGGTCTTAGTTTCCTCTCACTGGAGTTATAAAGGTCCCTGCTTTTATGACCTTTGGATGTCAAGTGTATCACAGTGCTGGCACACGGTTGTTGTTCAACCTTGTCAATAATATTATAGTGGTGAGAGAGTTACATTGTTGGAAGAGTAGCAGTAGTCCTGGGCAGAGAGGTTGCATATTAAGAGCACCCTTTGAAGCCAACTTTGTTTTATAACTTCTTCTCTTCTGAGTTGTACTTGAATTTCTTACCTAGCCTTTCTGCATTTCTGGTCCCAGTTGACCATTCTGAGGACAATCTGGTTATTTTGTATATATGTATATATATGGAGAGGAGAGAGAGAGAGAGAGAGAGAGAGAGAGAGAGAGAGAGAGAGAGAGGTCTCTCTAGTTTAAAGAGAAGTTGGCTCATAGACTACATCTGAGAAACATGCTGTGATTCTAGAAAACCAGGTCCCATTCTGATAGTTGCTTCCTCTTCTTTCCTTTCTTCCTGAAGATAACTCAGCCCCTCCAGGGAGCAACCATGATCTCTGCAAACTGATGATGGAAGAAAGGGGAACCAGAAGATACTGTGCTCTGGATTCCCAGGACAATGGATGGAGGACAGCCTGTCCCTTCACCCCTGGTACCCCTTGGGAACGGATCAGATTATAGCATGTCTCTGGAACAGAAAACAACATTTGTTTTTGTGATTCTGTTGTTCATCTTTTTGGGCATCCTCATTGTCAGGTGCTTCCGGATTCTTCTAGACCCATATCGGAGCATGCCAACCTCAACCTGGGCTGACGGGCTTGAAGGTCTAGAGAAAGGGCAGTTTGACCATGCCCTTGCTTAATGGGGGCGTAGCAGGCTGCCCTCCCAAGGAGGCAAAGGGCTTAATGTCTGAGCAAAGCTTCCTCTTTGTTGAATGTTCTTAACAAATGTAATTTTAACCATAACTGGCCCAAGGACAATGCCCCATTATTTCATAAACATGCTATTATGTTAAAAGTGTCTTGAGGACAATGGAAAGTTTATATCTCTAGACCCCAAGGAGGAAAGTGCAAACATTTGTGTTTATTCAATAAATGAATATTGTTGAAGATATTGTAAAACCAAGCACACCAACACTTATGTAGATTTCACTGTCAAATGAAGCATTGTCTGCTCAGAACAGATAATAAACCCGTGTAGAGACAATGTTAAGGGGCTACATATTTCTTGCAAAGCAGGGAACACTAAGAAGTGGTGGTAGGGTTAGGAAAAATAGTTATTTACTTGGTAACTCTGGATGAGAATGCTATCATTTTTAATTTTTAAATAATGTTAAACTCAAAGTTCACAGAGTTTTGAAACTACCAGTCCTAATCCAATCTCTGTATGCCTATAGCTAACACATTTAAATGCACTGATGTATAATTTGAATCTATTGTACTTCCGTTCCTGATGGAACTAATGGGTTACAAGCACAACTTCAAGGTTATATTTTGAAAGAAAGATGATTGCTTAGCAAGAAGACTATGGCTGGAAGAGGATTATGCATTTTTATGTGCATATAGTTACCAAATAAAAAATTTCAAGATGCAGTAATATGTCCTCTTTTTTTATTGAGATAAAGTGATGGTGGTGGTATGTACTACTGAATGGGTAACATTTCCCCAAAAGACAAGAGAGAGCAGGGGAGGTCATCATGCTCCCTCCCCTTTCACAAAGGGTGCCTATGGACTGTCCAGCACAGATGTAGCCTGTTTTAAAGGGGGATGTAGGAAAAAGGAAGGGGAGCAGGGAAAAGGCAGGGATACGAGGGATGGAAATGGAAACTCTCAATATGCAAGCATGAAGATGTCACAAGGCTGAGAGATAGTTAAGTGGCAGAAGTCCGCAACCCATGGTTGAAATGCTACCTCACAATCATCTGCGGAGCTTAATATATATTCTGATTTTTATTATAAGTGCCCCACAAGACCATGATAAAAATCTGTCAAACAAAGTAGTAACAGTCACAGGCACATGGTAAGTTTGAGGCCAGCCTGGACTACATAATACCCTCTCTTAAATAAACAAATAAAGCATCCAGAATCCCACCTGAGATTCTCCCAGCTCCTCACTTTCTCCTCGGGATACACCATGGTCTTCCATCCTCATCCTGAGGCTTGGTTCTATAGAGTTAAGGAGCAACCATCTAGGAGATAAAACCTGAGTAATGACGGATGTAACCTGAAGTCATCAGCGAAGACATTTGCTCAAGAGACAGTTGCTCCCGTATGGTAATTCACATCTGAGCTCGTGGTGCAAAGCCTTATGCAGTATGGTATTGTCGTGACAGAATCTAGAACGTGACATTTGAAGGGGGAGAAGGTTGTGGAGTAAGGAGCCGATGGTGTGAGTGGGAATCTTTGGGTTAGGATAGCTTGGCTGGAGAAGACAGTGGAGAGAGGTTGCTGTCCTCATGGTGGACAGAGGTGAGGCTGGGCTCCCCTGTGATAGTAGGAGTCACTGTAGACTCATGAGAAAGAAATGACACTAAGAACCTTGTCAGTAGTTCCAGCTTCTGCCCCCTTCCTTGGGACAACCTCAACTTCAGTTTCTATAAGGGAAAACGAGAGAAACATCCATCCATTTGCATTGATATCTCTGAGCCCAGCTACCGAAGGTAAACTCATTGGGGGTCCCCAGGCCTGCTCTTCCAGCCCCTTTCTTTTCTACACTATATTTTCCCAGATTATAACTTCTTATTCTCCTCCCTTCACTGTGTCCCTCCCCACCCCCATCCTCTGTCCAGAGCAAGAATACCATAACAAGTGATAAAAAGCTCTGGGCTCCTCAGAGTAAATCGATCCCCTCTGAGACACGCTCACTCATAATTACTCTTGGCTCCTTGGGGTGAGAAGCACATTTTCAAAATGTCAGGTAAGCCCTCCCTCTCCTGCCTTTCTCGTTGCAGGAGTTGCAGAGTAGCACCGCCTATCTAACAAGATATTTATAATGAGTTCAGTTGACCTTTGTCATGTAGATCTGCATCTCCGGATGGGAAAAAATATCTTTCCCAAGGTCACTCACTCTAGAACTGCTTTTTGATTCAGAAAAACATGGTGATGTCATTTGTAGTCTTAGCTCTAAATTACAAGTCCGTGGTTTATGTCCTTCAAGACACTCTAAGTTTTTACATCAACATCTCTTCCTGCAAGAATCCTCTTAAAGTATAAACAGGCACAAAACATGTTTAACTTGAGGTATGGATGAGATGAGCTCAACTCCTGCTGTTGGATTCATAAGCAGGAGCAATTCTATTTTCGAGGGTTAAAGTGGACATAAGATATGCAATTTCAGAAGGCAGAAGCCAGATCCTACAGATACTTCTACTTATGTAGAAAAAAATAAACCTATTCAAGTTCCCTTTTTATTGTCCTCACTGCACAGTGTGATATGCAAATGTTTTCAGGCTATAAGGTACATTGATGCGTTTGCTATGTTGAAAAAAAAATTCACCAACAAGAAATTAAAACCCAAGCCTTGTAGTTTCAAGATGTCAATGTTCGGAATTGGCTTTGTGAAACATATAGAAACCTGAATGCTTTTGAGAAGAATTTTAAGCCCCAAAGCACCGGGTAAAGAGAAGCACTGAGGTGGATGTCCTGTTTATTGATTTATAACGAGGTTTCCAGAAATGGTGCTCAAAGTACTGGGCACACACAATCCAAGGTCAAACTGGCCTGTACCTGAAGGGATTATTTGCCTGAAAAAAATAAATAATCCCTGAAGCTTTGTCCAAATGTCTTGTTTCTGAGAAAGGAGAAATGCAATTTCCGGGCAAATGTCCACTCTGTAGACAGGAGACCTTCCTCTCCTACAGTTGGCTTTGCCTGGAAGAGCGAGGACCCAACCAGTCTGGGGCCCTTTTCAAGGAGCCTTTTATTGTTGTTTGCACGTTTACTTTAGCATTAGAGTACTCTGCTGGATTTATTGTAGTGGAGAAATGTGTTCCAGCTTCCTGATTCAATGCTACATCCTAAAGGCTCACAAAGTCGTCTAAGATCCTGTTTTACAATATCCAGACTGATAGTCCTGCGAATGCACTGCTTAGAGAAAGAGGACTTTCATTTAAAGCATTTTCTAGGGAGATACCTCTTCTCTCCCAAGTCCTTTCATCGGCCCTAGGATGCCCATCTTATTCCAGCTTTGAAGGAAGTAAAACTTCATGGATTCTTGGCAGATTTCAGAACCACAGAGAAAGACAGTTGTTGCCCATGCTGGGTGTCCCATTTCACACATAATGAGTCAGAGGAAAGGGTCCTATGGCAGGACGTAGGCTTATAAAACACATAGGGTATAAAATGCTTCCTTATCTCTGGGTTCTTTTCCTTCCCTTTTGCTCATACATCTGATTCTGTCAATCTTCACTGCTTAGTATCACATCATTTTGTCTGTGTGTCATCCAGGATAAGCAGAGCAAAGGGACCAGCTAATAAATCCGTGCCTGGAAATATCCATTTGCTGACTGACCCAGAGGTTGCAATTTTAGTCTCTTTCCGCAGCACGGAAACACTTGTTTTGGAAAAAGAAGTCCCTTAGCTGATGTATTATTTTTAAATATCCTGAATTTTCGGCTTATATGTCAGAATTGTTTCCGGTTAAATTGCAAGAGATCCTTTAGCAGAGATCTGTTCTCGAAACACAGACTCATCAATCTAGGGAAAGGCTTCAAGCCTCCTTTAATCCAACCAGGCTTCTGAGCTGTTTTTCTTAGCTGAAGGGGTATGGCAGACAAGGAAGCCTCCAACAGTGTTCACAGAGACTGGATACTGCCCTGTCCTTGGGTCATCAAAGGAAAGCCTGTGTGCTCTGGGGACCCAGAGACTCTGAAGACTTACCCTCTGAGAAGTAACTGGCGTTTGAAAGCAGAATTTATCCTTTTCTGTTCTGCCTTTCTTCTCAGCTACAGTTCTCCCTCCCCTGCCATCTCAGCTGAAGTTTGCTCTCAGCAGTTGAGCGGCTAGAAATCAACGACAGTCTGAAAATATTAAATGGAAAATTCCAGGAATAAACTGAGAGATAACATTCCCATCATTTTTAAAAAGTCACACGTTGCCGTTATAGTTATTCTGTCGTTGTTGAGCCTTTAATGGGAGCCTTATCACAAGGATAGAAGCAGAGGAAACACTTGATTATCTGGGGGATTCAGGACTATCTGGGGTCTAACGCTCCCATTGGGGGTCTTCAACATGGAGGGTACCACTGCACTCTGCTAATTCGAGTGTGGGAAGAGGCCTGTGGAAGTATTCCGTTTCTCTGTTACATGCATCGTTCGCCAGTGACAAAGGGCAGGCAGGCTTCATTCTGACCTCACCTAACTTCACAAGGCATCCATTACATTCTTTTGTGCTCTGCTCCGTAGAAAGCACATCCTTATCAGTCGGCACGCCCTGTCCTGCACTTTTCATCACTAGATCTTGTTTTGCATCTGGAATGACAGCGATTCCTACTAGGCTTCCACGTGACTGCTCTGAGGATGTAGTTACTACTGAAAGCCATTCTCCACAGGCCTCTCATGTGTCTGAGTGATTTCCAGCAAAGGGCAAGGTGCTTCTCTTTGTGACGAGGTCTGGGTTGAGATGGTATCTCCTCCTCCTAGGAAAACAACTGGGCAGTTTTGCTTGCAGCCCATTACAGAAGACTGGCATTTCCCGACTTCAAGATTCCTCTCCCATTAAGCAACCCACTGTGTGTACATGCTTAGCTACAGCCAACCCGGAGTTGTCCCATGGAAGTTGGCAAGAGACAGGAAGATAACGCTCTAGCATGTCCTCTGTGTCTGACCTAGGAGTTACAGCATGTCAGCATCTATGAACAGGTCAGACTGACTGAGGAGTGTGCAGTCGCTGAGAGTTCCAGTTTCTCAGAACAAACACATCTAGTTTCTTCAATCGTGTTTTGTATTGTCAAATGCTTTGGGGAGCCATCTCTTCTTTTTATCAAATTTTGAATACTCATCAGATTCACGGTGACTCCGGTATCTAGAAAGGAAAAGAAAAGTCCATGTATAATTAACTAGAAGGAGTAGAACCAAAACAGACAGTTTTTTTTTTATCTTATTTTATATTTCTGATTGGAGAAGTGATGCTTCATCAGGCACCTTTCAAACAACCTTCTAAAAAACCACAAAGTCAAGATATTACAGAAAAGGACAATTTATTCAAAAATGATTATTAACCTGGTATCCATTCCCCTTGCAGTTTTGTTTGGATCTTTTGAGTTTGAAGTCTTTATGTAGTTGTCACTGGTAAGTTGAATTAAGTCTGTTTCTCAATAAAGTGAAAATCCTTTTATCAAATTAACTTGCTCTTTGACAATTGCTCTACTCTAACCCACTCAGAATGTGCCCATCCATCACTATATTCCTTCCATTGCTGCATTTCTGTTTTTGTTGTTCTGAAAACCATGTGTGTGGTTGGCCAAGATAAAAGGATCCTTTGGGCAGTCACATATTGACCGAGTTACTTAGGATTCCCATAAACCCTTGACCATTTTCTAACTCTCTAGAGACTTACCACTCCCACCTCACCCTATTCAGCGCCCCATCCTAGTCAATACCAGACCCGATCCAATACCTTCACACCATTTCTGTGTAGAGGCCCATATCCCAGTACAAGAAATAAAAATTCTTCTTCCTAAATTTATAGCCCCCTTGCTCCATCATCTGGAACTCCTCATAACCTGACTTAGCCTGGTATATTTGTTAGCTGTGCCCTTATCTGTGAATCTTCTCCAGGTTTGATTCAGCATGCCTTGCATATACTTACTGACATTAGTGATTAAATCCTAGAGGAAGGAAAGATAGGGAAAGAAAGGAGAGAGAAAAAGAGACAGAGGCAGAGGGGGGAATGGGAGGGAGAAGGGGAGGAGAAGAGGGAGGGAGGGAGGGAGAGAGAGAGAGACAGAGACAGGGGGAGTAGGAGAGAGAGAGACTGACTTCCTCAGTAGGAAACTTGAAGAAGATGCTCACAGAGAGAGCCCCAAGGAGCACAGAGACCTACCTAGAGCTTGTAGCAAGCACCAGAAGGCAAGAAAACCCAAAGCAACATTTGTGTACCTTTCAGAGCTCAGATAAAATATCATGGATTCAAACTGGACAGTGGGAGACAGCACTGGTAGCAACTAGGGGCTCTGCCCACATCGGCTTGGCCTCACTCCTCCCACCTGGTTCTCACCCCATGACTCTGGTTACACATGGAAAACATCTGATGACAAAGGCTGACAGTTGCATGTGCATCAGCTTGAGATATGGCTGAGGCAGTGACTGAGGACAAGTACGGGACTGCAGCAACCTGGATAATTCATTCTACGTGGAACTCGGTAGGAGGCTCCTGAAGCAGCTGGGTATGTAGTAAGCTCAGTGGTTAGGCACCACTTAGAATGTTCAAGGCCCTGAACTCAATCCGGAGGAAGAAAAACATTCAATTTTTCTCAGGCTCTCTTCCATGAGTTGTAAATTGAGAAGTTTGGGCTAATTTCCAAATCCCTTTTACTTTCCAACAAAATAGTCCTAGTTAGGACTTTAGGGGTCATTTACAGAATACAGTGTGAAGGAGGTTAAAAGAATTACGCATATGCCCTCATCAAACCCTGTGTGAACTAGTGTAAGGATTTGAATTCCTGACACTGCAAATACTTTCCAAGCTGTAGAACAGCTCCAGAGATCAGACCAGCAGAGACCAGCAGGAAAACTCAAGAAATAAAAGCTAACGTAGAATTGAATCAACGTCCTGCGAGAGCTGTTGTCGTCGTTGTTGGTCTTTAGAAAGTACAGGAGAAAGAGGAGACTTTCAGGGACTAAAAAGCAGCTTTTTTTTTGGCTTGCTTGCATTTAGCTTCTAACCCTCACCATTTTTGTGACCTTGGGAAATCAATGAACATTTTTATTTCCAATTTCTTCCCTCCTGAAATGAACATAACGGGGACTAAGCAGATGTTGCCTCAGTGAGTAAGGGCCTCTGTTCTTCAACCTGGAGACCCTGAGTTAGGTTCCCCACACTCATGTAAAAAAAAAAACACAAAAAACCTCCAAAACAAAGCAAACCCCCAAACAACAACAACAACAACAACAACAATAAAACCCAAACAAACAAATAAAAACAACCAAACAAAAAATAACAAGGCTTGGCCTCATATTCCTTCAGCTCGTGCGGTCAGGACAGGAAGATCACTGGGGCTGGATGTCAGACAAGAACCATCCTCAGCTTGAGCCCTGTTTTGAGGGAAGACGACAAAGGACTATAGAGCAGAACACCTAGTATCCTCTTCAGGCCTCTTCATATGTACACCGGTATGTGAACTGCACAGGCTTGTGTGTGTACATCACACACACACACACACACACACACACACACACACACACACAAACACACAAACACACTAAACTGAACCTAATATCATTAGCACCTCCCCCTACAGTGATTTCTAAGGGTTAAATGGGACGGAGTTAGCCCCTAACAAGCTTTCAGTAAATGCTGGCTCAGTAAATGCTATGATGGGAAAGGTGCCTCTCAACATAGGTACAACACGGGAACACTGCTATTTAAATATGCTCTCAAATCACGAAAGTCCCTTTAACAAATCAGACTCCTGCAGGTACATGCTACAAGATAGCACTTTTGCGATTACTTCATTTAGTTTTCCAAGTTCAGAAAGTAACTAGGAGAAAGTGAAGATTATCCTTTAAGCTCTACGCCTAAAATAAAATCTTCATCTTTGGAGCTCACACAAACCTCTAGGCATTGAAAGACAAGGCTTCTCTTTTTCATCCCCCAAAGCTGTCTTTCATCAGACTGCCTTTTCTCTTTACAGGAGCCAACTTTGAAAGCAATTAGAAACAGATAGGATTCACCGAGGCTCCTTGCTTCTTTGCTGGTGACCTTGGTAATGTCAATTAAATCCCTCCATTTCTTCCACAAAACGTTAATAATAAATGGGACGCTTTAGCCCATGAATCAATGACCTTTCGAGTGCTTAAAGCCCTTCAAAAGTATTAATTGCCAAAATATGAATACCTGAAAGTACTAAACTTCTGTTTGTTGTTTCCAAAGAGTCAAACTAATTGCGCCTTTTATTGTTAAAAGGCGACAGGCTGCACAAGCCACAGATGCTGCCTCCGTGGTCCCCACCTTCCACAGCAACCCTGCGGGCCGTGTGGTGACCGTTCCTTAGCAGCGCAATCTCTGCTCTTTACAGCCTCTAACTCTTGGATAAGTAGAGGCGCTTGCTGCTATTTTTAGTTAAAATCTGTTTTAAACGGGGAAAACATTCATCTTGAGATTACCCTCCTCAAAGAGTTCCAAGGCTGAGCCTTCGTGGAGGTCACGCTGCTCTTCTGACGGATCTGTAACCGGAGTCTCAGAGAATTCTTAGCCACTGAGGCCAGGACTGGAGCCATGTGTTTATATAAACCCCTCACCACGGGGCAAGCTATGAGAATGGCATGTCCTCTAACTCTTGCAAAGGAATCTTTGGCAACGAATCCCGTTGACTCTCTGGATTAGGTAGCCCTGCGTGGTAGGCTTGGTACACTGGACAGATTTCCACAGTGTCACATTATTGCCCAACAGCTTTAGTGGTAAGGGTTTTTGGTGTAGGAGGCATCTCTGGAGAGGCGCCTCCAATGGCGGCATCCGGTAAGATGTCACTTGCGTTTTAACGGGGTAGCCTCGTGGGCAGCTACTCTTCAGTGTTAGCTTTTGGTTGGTATGACAAAAAGCTTGAGATAATACATTTAGAAAAAGAAAAAAAGATATATTTTGGCTCATAATTCTGGAGGTTTTAGTCAAAGGTGTTTTGGCTGTGTTCCTCCAGGGATGTAAGTAAGTACAGACAGGCGGGGACATGTGACAAAAGAGACATGTAGCCAGAAAGCAAAGACAGAGACAGGAAGAGTCCAGAGTGTGCACTCTGATAGCTCACTTCCTCCACATAGGCCCCACCTCTTAAAGGTCTCACCTCTTCTCAACGGCTTCACAGGACATTTAAGATCCAAAGCATGACACCTTCCCAGCAGCACGACCCCTGTGGCCCTGACAAATTCACGCCTGTTATCTTGGATTCTATATCACTGGGGCATTGTCTAGCTTGGGCTGCTGTTCTGTACCATTTAACAGATGGACATTTCCATATGGCGAGGACACGTTTCTTTAGTTTTCTTTTGCTCTTCCTGCAGCCATTCATCGGCACGCAGAATGAATGCCTCATGAGTATCAGACACTGTAATGGGCCTTGCAAACATTACCAAGAGGACACACACACTCCTTGCTCTCTGGGATTTGCATTTAAGTTGGAGGCAAAAGAGCTTTAAACGTCAACGTCAGCCATTTGCTACTAATAAATTTTGAAGAGGTGAACATTTTGATTATTTTTTTCCTGAGATGTTTTCAAGTTTGCCTCATGCTCAGTTTCCCCTCTAGAAACAGTAGTTTTTGTTGGTCTAGTTTTTACATTGTAAGTGTAATGCCAAATGAATGCGATTGAAATGTGTCAACATTTTGAAAAAGGAATCCAGTTTCTAGAGCCACCCAAAGTTTTATTTCATAGGATACTTTTAAGATGAATTTAAAGAAGATCCATGCGTTTAGGCCAAATTAAAAACCATAATTTTTAGAAAAATGAATTAAAGAAGGGACATGGTGAAAGGAACGTTGTTCTGGTGACTCAGAAGCCCTCTCCTCTGAGCAGGAGCAGGGCAGAGATGTCTAGAGATTCAGAGCCACAGGAACACTACACCGCCTGGACCCTGCTTATGTTGGGGAAAGGATTTATTTATAATTAGCATTCATGCCCTTCTATTTCCAAGCTAGCAGAACTTGTCAAATATTTAATAGTTACGTTTTGCACAGCATAAATGAACTGACTCTCATTAGATATCTTAATAATTACTTATCCTTAAGGCCACAAACTCAACTATGATAAACATCCAGATTATGAGCCCTTATGGGAAAAGATGGGAGGCCCATTGCCATCCTTTTAAAATCCTTTTATTTAATTAAAAAAATGGGAAATAGAGGAATGTGTGAGTATATGGTGGGAGTCTCTCTCTCTCTCTCTCTCTCTCTCTCTCTCTCTCTCAATCTGTGTGTTTGGGGGGGTATGTATACATGTGTGTAAAACACAGAAGAGGATACGGGATGTCCAGCTCTGTCAAATCTCTGTAACACTTCCTCGAGATGGCTCTGTTACTGTACATATGACCAGGCTGGCAGTTGGCAAGCCCCAGCCATCTCCTGCTGTGCAAGCACCCACAGGGCCAGAGTTACAAGTGTGTTTGCTTATGCCCAGGTTTTATCTGGTGCTAGGCTTTGAGATCAGGGCCCTATTCTTGATTAGCAGACACTTGTGGCCCAGAGTCCTATCTGAAGACTCCCTTAACTGTCCTTTCCTTTCTTCTTAGCTACCCTTTCTCATGTTAAAAATTACTAGTGGCTCTCTGTACAGGAATTTTCTTTGGATTATTTTTCCTTTCCTTCATACTAAATTTTCCTTTTTAATTCCCCTTCAGTACATATATAAATATACTTAAAATGGAAAATTTTTTGTCCCCTTTGACATAATCCCATAAATGAGAGATATGTGAAGTTCTAGCTTTTAAGAGTCACACCCTCCTCTTTTCTTTCTTGCCAATTTGAAATGGAATTTAGTATAATAAACATTTACTTAATAAGCAAACCCAAACAGAAGAATTCGAGTGGAGGGATTGTTTTACATTTAAACATTCAGTAACAAAGACTAGCTAGCTTTTTCAGTGTAACTTGCTAGCTCTTCATGGCTAGAAGCCTTTGTGACCTCTACTGTAAGGGTGCTCATATTTTAAAGAGACCCACGGGGTCCCACACTCAATCATTTAAGTATAAGCTGATTGGTCTCTACTATGATTGAACAAGTCTTAAAGGAATGCCTCAAGGAGAGAGGTGAAATTCGTTTTTTAAAACACAGTCCTGGCGTCTACACAGAATGCATTGTGGGTAGTGCTCGCTAATGCTTCCAGGCAGTTGCCTTCTCATTCAGTAGATTTAATGACAAAGTGTTCAGGTTGCTGTTGCCACCTGCCCAACGGGGGCAGCAGGGACTGAAGAAACACATATGCATACAGAAAAGTTTGGCTTGGGTAGTTGGAGGTTCTGACGGAGACTCCTCAGAATCCAGGAAACTCAGCATCAGACAGGTCAGCTAATCTCCATGAGAGGTTCCTGTAGGGGAGCAGGTTCTGAGTTCAGTCATCTAGGAGGAGAAAGAATCTAAGATTGATGCTTTCTATATATGCGAGTTTTGTCTGAAGGCCAGCTGCTAACATCTGTACTGATCCAGGGGAAGCCTCAGTACTGGGATTGTAGACATATGTGCCAACACACTCTGTTAAGAAATGGATTTTCCAGGTTCACCCTTTTCTGTGTTCGTGCATGACACCTTCCCCCAAATCCCCACATCCATGCCAGCACATGTGCACTCCCCCACACACAACCACACACATGCATGTACATCCACACACATACAAACAGGAAAAAAGACTTTTCCACCCAACAGAACTTCATCTTGCTTTGCATTTTTTATTAGCCTTTGAGAATTATGGGTAATGTGCGAAGGAGAAAGTAACCATGGGCTATAAAAGTTTGGACTTTATTTCATAAGCACAGAGAAGTAATTTTTATTATGAGCAGCTAGTAACCTGATTTGAAACTTTTATTATTATTTTTTCAGTACCAGGGATCGAAACCAGACCCTGGTGCTTGCCAGGCCAACACTTTGCTACTGAGCTACATCTGAAGTTTTCCAGAATGATTTATCTTTTTAAAAATGAAAAGTTTTGAATAAAACGTTCAAATGATAAGCAAATGATTCCATCCATTTGACTTAAAGATTCCAGAGAAATATCTGTCATGGAATATGTATCTAGCAGGTAGTCGTCAAGGGAGAGTTAAATGAGTGACCACTGAGGTGTTACCAACTCAGGATTCCCTAGGCACAAAAGCAAAGAAGGAAAGAGAACAGCAAGAGGAAAAACACGGAAATGGATGATTAGTTCCAGGAGCCAGGAAATAGCATCAGCCTAAGTGTCCATCACCAGATGAGTGGACAAAGTACGGTATATGTACTCAGTAGAGTATTAGTCAACCATGAGCAATGGAATTATGTTGACCATGGGATAGTGTATGGAACTAAGCAAATAAATCAGACTCAGAAATACAAGTGTTGCAGGCTTTACCTTATATGAAGAATGTAGATTTAAAAATTAAAAAGGAAAATTGACAAACCCATTTGAGGAAGAGTTCCAACAAGAGAAGAAAGGGGGAACACATGTTTAAAACACATAAGATATGTGCATAAAGTGTCATAATGAAACCAATTATGTTGTTCAGTTAATAATAAAACTCAGAAATGGATGGCTCAAGTTTGAGTTTCATTTTGCTGTTAACTTAATAAGCTTAGAGAAATGGTTTCCTACTCTTAAGTCTTCAAATGTAATTATATGAGTTAGGCAGAAGTTCATACATCCCTCTTGTTGGTTCTTGTATATCAGATACATGTTAAGTAATCTTTACAAAATATAAGTCAGGAGTTATATTAACATAGGGTATTAAATTATGATGTAGCTATGAGACGATGTGTTTGTGGCGGAAGTCAAGTCCAAAATAGGCCTGTGAGATTCTAAGCCTCTTAGATGAACAGATGCATTTCTTCACAAAGAGTTTGTTCCTGCAAGTGTTTTATGAGATAGTAGAATGTCTACTCACAGAGTTAAAAGTCCATATTATGTTTGTTACACTCTGCCTTTGTGATCACTTCACTCAGCATGACAAATTGGTTTGGTTGTGTCATCCTGGCATCAAAACCTGGAGAGCAATCACAGGGTAATGGTGCACTGACTTTAGAAAGGTTATTACGTTTACTTCCTATCCTAGTTTTATTTTTGTTCTTTTAACCCCAAAGTTTAAATATCTAGGCAGATATTTCACCCTTCATAGATCAATAAATTTATGGCTACATTAATATACAAAAAGCACACACTGTACATAATTGTATACATATAGGCTTACTATATATGTTTTCTCAGTATAAGCTGCATTTCTGCTAGCTTAACAACAGCATACTGTTTTGCACTATTAGGCAGATTAACCGCAGAACACTGGTTAAGATTTTAGGGTGAATGCTCCTACAGTTAACTTGTGAAACTCATCTAAAGTTTTTACAGTTAGGATCTAAAAAAAAAAAAAAAGTCTAGGATTTGGGAAGGACATTACTTTAGGATTTGGACATAGACTAACCTTAATCACCTTTGCTCTGTGCTCACAATAAACCTTGTTTTTTTAAGTCTGGGCCTCTCCCGGTTATCTCAAACAGATCACACGTCTTCCAGAGGCTGATCTTAAAATGATTTTGGTCTCTTTAAACCAATGTAAGCCAACTCTCTGTATGAGATGCCAATTCGGGCATCTATGCTATGATTTTTATCCAAAGGAAAATAGTCATCATCTTTAATCTGATTTCTATATACCAGACAGTGGATATGATGCCCCCTAATCTGATCCATTTAATTATCGCAACAATCTGAGGGAGGTGCCACAATTATCCTTGTTTTGTAGATAATAAATCTGGGCAGATGAGATCTGCTTAAAATCACATCACTAGAGAACTGGAGATCTGGAATCCAGAAACAGTGTGGCATCAACCACTGAACTGTGGCGTCTTTCATATAAACAGCATGGGTGTCTGGGTAGCACAGAAGCAGGCTTAAGAATCTTAGGCTACAAGTTTAGGGCTGCGCCTTAGTTACTTTTCTACTGTTGTGATATAACACCAAGAAGCAGGGCAACTTAGAAAAGAAAGTGTTCAGTTGGGCTTACAGTTTCAGAGAGTTAGGAGTTCACTGTGGTGGGGCAGCATGAAAGCAAGCCGCAGACATGCTGGCTGAGGGAGTTGAGAGCTTTTATTTTGGTGCAACAATTGAGAGGGTTAGTGCATGGGTTTTTTTGAAACCTCATAGCCCACTCCAGTGACAGACTTGTTCCAAAAGGGCCACATCTCCTAATTCTTCCCTCCCAATGGCAACAACTGGGAACCAAATCTTCAAATATATTAGCCTAGGGGTCATTCCCAAGCAGACCACAACAGTGTTATTTCCGTTCCCACTGCCCTCTAATTTAGCATCCACGAGAGAAACAGCAAAGGAAGATATGTAATGCATAAAGATAATTGACGGTCTCTGCCCTTTTAGACAAAACTGAGAGGTAGAACCTCCAGAGAGCAAGAAAAATGTGTAGTTAAATGCTAAGTCATGTGTTGCGTTAAATGACATGCTGGAAGGACATGGAGAACGCCGAGGGCTAGTTGAGTCAGGGAGAGTCAGGAAGGCTTCTTAAATGTTCGGGAGAAAATAGATAAGCAGTGGGAAATGAAGATTTTCTAGTTCACGTAGCCCAGATGAGGATGGCACAACGCTCAGAGAGAAGACGAACACCTACTGTGTGACCACTGTGCACCTCAGTCCTCCTCACACTGCCTCTTCTCTCTTGTTCTATCCTCTTTTCAGTTACAGGGAGGGGGAGGAGAAGAGAGAAGGAGAGGTGGAGAGGCAGAGAGAGAGAGAGAGAGAGAGAGAGAGAGAGAGAGAGAGAGAGAGAGAGAGAGAGAGACCGAGACCCATTTCTATATCCTATACGCATGCACACATGCAGTTTGTGGCTCTATACATAGAGATATTGGTCATAGATTTACTCCCCAATAGAGTTTATCTTACACCAATCTCAAGTTGTTTTCCTTTTGTTTTTGTTTTGTTGGCTCAAAACTGGCTGCTGGGAGTGGATGATTTATAACCTTTAAATCTACAGTTACTAATCCATGAGGGAACAACAAGGTATTGGCTGTCATAGGACAATACCCACTGAATATCCTGATTCTGAACATCAAGAATAGCTTAACACTTATTTCAGGGAGGCATATTGCTTTTATTACAAAAAGGAATCCCACAATGTAAAGTTGGTTGTCTTTTGACCAAAGCTACCTTACCCTTGCTTGTCCATACTTTTAGTTTATCATTGCTGCAGGAAACAGAGGGGAAATTGCTCTGTAATATTGTCCCTCTGGATTTGGCAATAAAAGCTAAGAAAAAAAATAAAGTATTTCTTCAGTGTAGTGAGTTAGGATCGAAACGAAAATTTCCAGTTTCATAAGTGGAAGGTGTAGATGTGAATCATGAGTGCTGTTATGAGCAAAGCCAGGTTTCTTAAGCTATGATATAGAGCTCATACATAAAACAGCATTGTTCTCTGTAGCTTCAGTTGTGCATGAGTGTGTGTGTGTGTGTGAGAGAGAGAGAGAGAGAGAGAGTGTGTGTGTGTGTGTGTGTGAAGTTCCTGGGTTTAAAAATAATTTGAGCCATTGTAAGTTGAATTAATTTATTGTGGGATTTTGTAACACTTGTAGAAGTTTATTAATTCATTATAACCCCACAAGCTAGGACCAACACTCTTTCTATAGTGCCAATCGAATACAACACTCTCAGTCCATTATTGTGTTGTTAATAGTCCTCCATGAGCAATTTGTGGCTAAATAGTCACAGATACATTCTGCAGATATAATAAAATAGGCACCATCATATCTGAAGCACCATCGATTTCTCTCATGGATACTGGATTTAAGGGCAATGGGGAACTGAAATAACAGTGTGATGGTCTGCTTGGGAAGGACCCCCAAAGGCTAATATATTTGAATACTTGGTCCCAGTTGGTTGTTGTAATATTGTCCCAAAACAGGTGCTCTCAGCTGCTCTAGACAGAATGTCTGCTGCTTGCTCCCAAGCTGTGTCACCATGACGGACTCCTGTTTTAAATATTTGTTTATTTTATGTATATGAGTATGCTGTTGCTGTCATGCCAGAAAAGGGTATCAGATCCCATCACAAATGGTTGTGAGCCACCATGTTGTTTCTGGGAATTGAACTCAGGACCTTTGGAAGAGCATCCAGTGCTCTTAACCATTGAGTCAATGCTCCAGCTCCATGATGGACTCTTAATTGTATTTGCCAGTATAGTAAATCCGAATCTAAAAATTTATTATCCCCTCCTTTCCATTACAAATCTCAGCACAAACTTATAGATATTTCTAACAAGCGTTAGCAATTGTGTTGTTCTTGATTCTAGCACAGGAAGTGTATATTAATCTGTTGTCTGATTCTATCATGAAATACCTGTGTCTACATGTTGCATAAATAAAGCTCACAGTTCCGTGGCATGGTACTGGCCCCAGCTCTGCTCTAGTGAGGTCCTAGGTGGATGGCATGCAGTGACAAGTATGTGGGAGGGCGAAATCACAAGGCTACTCTGTCAATCCTGTTTGAGAGCACATTCCTAGTTACCTGGAGTCCTAACTAGGTTCTATGTCTCGAAGGTTCCATTACTTCTTCACATTGCCACATTAGGACCTAGAATATGATACAGGAACTTCACAGAAGGAGGTCATTCATAGGCCATACTAAAACCATAACAGTGCATCATGAGTCTGCATCTGGGTGTATAAACAAACAGCCTCTTGGAGTACCCTTCCCTTTACAAATATCATCATACATATCCTTCATTTTTAGGACTGCCTTTCCTTGCATATTGAAGCAAAAACACTTTGTTGTCCTTGCTTCTCACATGTTGTTAGAAGCCTGGTGCTTTTACCAATGGCTGCATTGATTCCTGCTGGGGGTTGAGTGTTGGTGGGTGAAGATGTCACTTCCATTTTGATGAACTCTGGCTTCTCATTCTTGCTCTATTGAATTCTCAAGTTCTTCTCAGCTTTCACTTCCTATCTGTCAGGCCATTTTTCTGCACTATTTCACTGTGTTTTATGCTGTCCAAACTCTTTCCTCCCTATCAGAGTTTTCTGAAGGACATGGGGACCTGAAGGAGAGTTACATAAAATACACAGCACGTTTGATGTCATCTAACCTTCACTGTTGGACAGCTTGCTCTTCAAGGTTACTTGATGGTGTTAATGCACCAATGGAGAGCAACACACACACACACGCACACACACACACACACATTCACACACACATGCACACACACACACATACACACACACACACACACACACGCACATACACACATGCACACACACACATGCACACACACACATGCACATACACACACATATGCACATGCACACACACATGCACACATGCAGGCACTCACACACACATACACACATACACATGCACACACACACACACACACACACACACACACACACACACACACACACACACACACACGCACACACCGGAGGAAATGTAGAAAGAATTAGAAATAAAAAAGCATTGACCACAAGCTGTTATGTCAGTATTCACAATAAGTGTTCAAGCTGGGTGAAAAGTACCTGAGGCAATTGCATTTTCTACTCTATTCGAGTGTATGCCCAAAATGCTGTAATAAATTATTTTTTCTCTTTGGTGCATATAATATATACATAGTTAATATAGATTATGATATATTATACAATTAATAGCTGTATAAGTCATAGATACATTTACTTTTAACTCATGCAAGAGGTGAATTGATGAAAATGTAGAGGACAGAAGTGAACGTTAGATAAAAGACAAACTTAAGGGCACACTGGAAATCTTTTAAGAAGGGATACAAGGATGTCAAAAGCCTGAGTTATTTTCTGGAGCACAAGAAATTGTACCAAAGCTCAGTGGCCACAAATACCAAGCATCCATTATCCCAGAGTCATGAGTCCAAAATCCAGGTGAAGTCTGGTGGATTTTGCTGGATCAAGATTTTTCATAACCTGCGATGAAGTTGTTGTCTAAGGCTCAAATCATCTCAAGGCTTGGCCAGTTGAGTGTCTGCCTCCAAATCCATTTATGTAGTACTTGGCAGAGCTCTGATCCTTAGTGGCTATTAACCAAAGACATAGAATACTGCCATGTTTTTTTCCATTATGTGAATCCACAACATGGAGGGGGTTACCTTAGAGTCAGTGGGGGAGGAGGGAGCTCCAGATAGAAGTCATGTTCCTCTTGTCACTTAATTTCAGGAAGATGTTAGATTTGTCCACCTGTCTGCAATGTGCCAATAAACCCAGCTATCGAAAGAGAAGATTATACAAATTTAAGACCCCCAAGAATAGGGAGTCAATGCCTGCCAGCCACAGTTTACTCTCTGAGTCCTGGCAATCCATCTCATTCTAACATTCCAAGTGGCCTGCTAAAGTCCCTCAAAGTTTCATTCCATCCCTGCATTAGCTCCAAGTTCAGAAGCTCAGCATCAGAGTGAGGTGTGGATGCTTAAGTTCAGGTCTCTGTGTAGTCTCTAGATATTTGGACCTGGTAATTCAGGATCCAAGTTGATTTCTTCTCATGTGTCAACTTGTGGAATGGACACAGGAGAAGTACTGTACTTACTTCCTGTCATAGAGTAAGGATGTGAAAATTGAGGGGTGGTCAAAATATTTAATTCACAGTCCTTCTGAAATCTGTTCATAAATGTTGAATATTTCTTAATTATGTGGAGGCTTACTGGTATTTCCAGAACTATTGGCTCTGTCCATTGACTTTAATCGGCTGCGTTAGGTTGCTATAATAAAATACCACAGGCTAAGAAATTTACAAAGCAGACAAAAATTTATCTTCTCATAATTCTCGGGAGGTCTTTCTTTCTGACTCACGAATGGCTACCTTCTTTCTTTTAAATAAATATCTTTTAATCAGTATTTGACAATCTCACACATGTAAACAATGTAATTTTAAAGATTTGTTTCAATTCTGTTTTTTGTTTATGGGTGTTTGCATGAGTGTATGCCAAGCATATACGAAGGGGGACTGTCTGGAACTGGAACCACACTCAGTTGTGAGCTGTCCATGCGAGTGCAGGAATCGAACTCAGGTTCTTCAAAGCACTCTTTGCTGCAGAACCACCTCTCCAGCCTCTGAAGCAATGCATCTTGATAATGCTTGCCCAACTCCCCTTGTCTGCTCGCCTTGGACACCCTCCTTCGTGCCCTTTCCTATTTTGTGGGTTTTTTTTTTATCACCCACGTAGGGCTTTCTGTTGGGATGTCAGCTCATTAGCTTGATTTCCTGTAGATGTCTATGCAGTAAACATAGCAGCATGAGTTCATGAGCCATTACTGCCCAGAAGTCAGCGTTCCACAGACTTCTTCCTCATCCTCTTGACTCTTCCTTTTTCTCTACAATCTCTTCTCCAATTCCCCAAGCCTTGGCTCAGGACTATTGGTGTGAATGTCCCATTTAGAGCTGAACAATCATTAGTCATTTATTCTCAGCACCTTGACTAGTTATGAGTCCACTGACCACTGCAGAGAGCACGTTCTCTGGCCAAGGTTGAGGGCAGCACTAATCTATAGGTATAAAGATAACTATTTAGAGGGTAGTCTGGCAACATGTCCATTTAGAAGACGACAGTAGTAGTAGGTTTCCTTTCAAGGTCTATGATTACCTAAGGCATGTTTTTTTGTTTGTTTGTTTTTGACAAGGTTAATGGTACTAGGCATGAAATCTTTCCGATGTAGCAGGCCTCAAATGCAACCTGAAAGTTGGCTACCCCCATAACTTTGTGTCATGTGGCTGGCATATGTGGAGCCTAACTTTGAAGTTTTAGATTTCTGTGTTTAATTTGGAGTGTATAGGTTTGGAGAAGTGGCTCAGCCATTAAAATTTAGGCTCGCAAACCAAAATAATTTGGAGTGTATATAGAACGGAGGAAGCGAGAGCCCATAAGCCCATGAGCCCATGAGAGGATTAAAAGTAGAACATAGATGATATGAAAGTAGGGGCTTGGGTCAAAGGTTTAAACCTAGGATCCTGGCCAGAGCCTGGAATGTGGGATATGTAATGTATCTGGGTGACCTACGGGAAGTTTCCAGGCAAAATGTTAACTGCCTCCTGGTTTCCTCTTGCTGTTAGAAGTAAATTAAAATGTAAGTTAACCAGTGAAAGAAAGGGCTAGGAAGCTTTATAGAGCTAGAACTTGTTGGATTTCAAAATGCCAAATGGTAGGAAATGACTTCAAAGTAAGCATCAAGCTTTCAGCAGCCCCAGAACATGGGTCAAGGCTGGGTGTGGGTGGGAGGGTGCAAAGTCAGTCCTTAACTCCTCAGAAACATAAAAAATGGTGCCTCAGACAGCTCTTCAGTCACAACAAAGGCCCTTTGAGATCAAAGGTGTTCAAAAGGATAGGCAGGAAGAGGAGAGATGTGCTGGATTCCCCAAATATGAGAAAGCAGCCTGGCAAAGCTACCCATCTGTAAAGTGAGACAGGAAGAACAGTTTCACAGGAAGGGTCAGGGTTCTTGTGTGGATGGACCTATTCTTAGGAAGGGACTCCCAACTTTCCATTGGCCTGCCTCTTAGCTAGGACCTTTAAGGCATGTACACGTATACTCAAAATCCACCTGTCTTCTACCTATTCCCCAGTTCCTAGGACACCCCAGCTTTTTGGGTACTTGTTATAAAGCACTCACAACCTCTCAGTTCTGGAAGCTGTGTTAGGCTTCCTTTGTGTATAGATATTTGGTCATTCTCAGATTTCTCACAGGGTTGAAGACTGATTATAGTCTCATAGCCTATCAGGCTATTTAACTCTGAATATACATATTTTATTGGATAGTTATCAGATAGTATACAAGCTAGCCAAGATATAATATAGATTTTAAGCCTTTCTTAAGCTGGAATGGATAACTAAATGTTCTGTTTAACTGATATAGTGATGGACTGGGTGTTGAGTATATCGTATGTTTTATAAATTGTAGAATGGTAATAATTGTACTCTATACATAAGTGAAAAGGCTTTGTAACTGGACAAAAAGGGGGAAATGTTGTGGATTGCCCTGGAGTAATCTGTATTTTGATGCTAATTCCACTGCCCTAAGGACTGCTGCCTAGTCAGGAATCAGATGACTTCACAAAAACCTCCCCATTGAATTTGTAAAGTACAGGTGAGGGGCAGGTACAGGACAGAAGGAGGCCTGTCATTGGAGGAGAAGGAAAGATGGGCGGGAGAGAAGTTTGAAGGAAGAGGAGGAGACTGGAACACAGAGAGAGACAGAGAGAGGGGAGAAGCCATGGCAGGTGATGTTAAGATTCTGCTCTGTGTATTTACAGGTTGTTATCAATGTTCTTTGGGTGGTACCGGGCTTTGTATGTTTAAGTGGGCAATTATATCTTATCAATTGGGTCAAAGATTATTGTGTTGTGTGTTCTTTTATGTGAAGGTTTGAGTGTAGGAGTGTGTGGTGGCAAGAGACACTGGGCCACTGAGGAGTGGGGATGTGTTTCCACCAAGATATCTAGCAGATATCTTGGGGCACCGAGGTGTAGACCCAGCAGGGTAAAAGACAACTACTCTTTTTTATTTTTATATTTTTATAACAACATACAGGAATTTGCATACTTACATTTATGTTTCGCTCTCTCTGCTGAAGCATGGCCCTAAAGCTATGATACTTTAATGTCATGAGCACTCAGGGCACCTAGGTTCTACTTTTTTGTTGCAGCTCTCCAGTAAAAGGAGCTGCACCTGTGGAAGTAGTGAGAGAAGAGAAGGTTCCATGAGGGGGCCTCTCCCATAAAGGTGAGGCACAAGCCATATCCTTGACATGGAGACACGTAAAGATGGTAAGGAAGTTTCCTGGCCAATTATTGACCACTTGGTAAAAGAAAGTTTAAAAACATAACAGTAATGAGCTATAATTCACAGGATCAAATAAATAGCAAGTCCATATAAAAACAAATGAAGGTCATATTTAGAGTGTAATTGTAATTAATAGTGTAATAATGTAGAGTGAATCCCGTAAACTTAAAAGATTGGTAAATGTCATTCAAAATTTAATTCCAGCAAGACTCATGATGGGTGTTAAAATTGCTAGCTGAAAACTATGATTAAAACAAAAGCTATTTATATGGAACTAAAGTACCTTTGTTCCAAATGCCTCTCATTATAAGGTGGAAAATGGCAACTCTAGATTGAGGAATATATCATCTTAGCAAAACAATCAGGTTAGGCGTCACCTGGGACAAATGTATTAGTGCACTCAATGACAAGGTCACAGTATTTGTTTAGTTACTTTTCTCACTGGTGTCCCTGAATACCAGACGAGAAGCAACTTCAAGGGATAATGTATTTTTGCTCATGGCTTGGCAATATAACTGTTCATCATGGTGGAGAATGTGTGCAAAAGAAGGAGCTGCTAGTGGCTGTGTGGGTGGGAGTGGAAGCCTGCTTACTCAGATCTCAGCAAACCAGAACACAGAAATGGTACAAGCAGCAAGCTATGAATGTAAAGGGCAGACTCTGGTAACTCACACTCTGAGGTGGGCTTCCCAAAGCTCTCACAACTTCTCAAAGCAATACCAAGACACACACACACACACACAATTAAATTCAATCATGTGGGAACATGAGAAAAACCCCACATGAGAGACATTTTTTTAAAACCAGCCAGTGCTTTCCAGAGTCATAGTTATGGATGACAAAGTCTTAAGGACCATCCAGATGAAGGGAGACATGATGGCCTATGGCACTGTCAGACCATGGGTACAAGTCTAGTCCAGTAAGTCTATATTTGTGGAATGTTGCAAACATGAATCAAATATATAGATGACTTAATAACATAGTAATTGGAGAAGCTGAAACGGTGAAGTTTGGATTCCTTGCTTGGTTCTGTCTTAAGGGAATAAGGCAGAGAGGAGGCACCTGATTGCTTCCTCTTACACACACACACACACACACACACACACACACACACACACACACACACACACACACACACAGCAGCAGCAGCAGCAGCAGCAGCAGCAGCATACGGCATCAATATGGAGATTAGAGGAACAGGGTCTTTTATTATCATTACCAACTATAAAAGTAATTATTCCCCAGAATGCTTTTACTGTGGATGAAGCTAGATCTACTAAACTTTCCACTAGATTAAACAAACTGTCTTCCTCAGCACTTAAAGAATTCTCTGACTTTTTTTTATTCTTTCATATTTAAAACTCAACTAACAGGACCTTGATTTGGTCAATATTCCACCTATCCACTTATTCAGCAAATGATTATTGGCCACTTATTATGTACTCCATCATATTGAGATTCCAGTGGCCTTCATCATCAAAACCCTATACATTTATGGCTGTCTGGATGACTCCAAGGGTTTGCCACCAAGCCTGACAGCACAAATTCAGTCCCCGGATTCCATACAGTAGAAGCAGAGAACTGTTTGTCACAAGTTGCACAGATGTGCAAACAAAACAAAATAGTAATTAGCAAAATATCTGTGGACATTTTATTTCAGACTTAATTTCATTGTAAGCAGATACCTCAAATCATGTAAGAATTTATTTTTATGTTTTTATTTTATTTTTTTAGGAAACTTAGAACCCCCCGAAAATGACTCTACTTTTCTTAAACATTTTCAAATATCATATTTTCATAATACATTCGAAGTTTTTAAATGCAAAACATGTAATTGGAAATTCTGAACATCTGACAGATTTTCTTTGAGTTCTAAGTTTCTGTTTGCCTTCACATTGGGACAGAGGAAGTACTTGTGATCTGTATTGGAAAAAGAAAGTAGCCAAAATGACTGGCACCTTCAGAGGTAACTGCCCCCTGCAAGGCTCTGCAAGAGGAGGGCAATGCTGGGCAACATATGACTCAGGGAGCCTGAATATTAACATTTAGAAGAGATAAACACAGCAGCCTCCAAGGGAAGTGATCCTCTCTGAATATGATCTGACCACAAGTGGGAAGCCAGAGAAATATCTGAGCTGTTGACAAGTGGAGGTTAGCAAATATTTGTGCCAGAATCCCCCATAGCTCGCACAGCAACATCTTCCCCATTCCGCTGCTCTGCTAGACCAGTAGATATGCTAGATTCCCCCCTGGAATGCCTTGTAAGATACTTTATTATTTCTGGCATCTTTCAGTAAGATATTAAAGTGAACCTCTGCACAGACAAATATATACAAGATATCAATCCTTCCTTGGCTAGCCTGACAAGGCCACACCCGATGTTCTCTGCTGTCTGGCTGTCATTTGACCAGGCTGAAGTTTGCCCAGCACCTCTGGTCTTGCCAGCATGCTCTACCCTGTACATGGCTGCTATAGAGCACTGCTCTGATGAACTGGGATAAAATTAGCCCATAGTAGGAGGAACTTGATAGCCGATGTTGGCTTTGACAAATGGAATACAGTCCTAGGGGAAAGAATAGACCTTGTGCAGTTCCACCTTTGGGCTGTTCACAGAGACATATTGTGCACAAAGTCACCACACTCTTCCCTTGGTGAAGAGAGAATGGTAACCTGCAGCCATAATTTCAAAAGTCCAAAAGGGACCCAACAATTAAAATATGTCTTCATTTTTTTTTCTGAGAAAGTAAGGGACCATTGTGCCTGGGCAAGTTTTCCTTTCAAAGCTGAACAATGTATTTTCAAATAATTTTCTCATTAAAAGAGTTTTTCTCTCAAGCTTGCTTCACTTCATTGCTTTTGATCTCCTGACTACTCTGTTGGGTCTTGGTCAGGATAGTTTGTTTAGGAAAGCCCGCATTATCATTTTCCTGCAGCAGATAAAATGTCCTAGTTAATTAGTTGCAGCCAGGAAATGCATCCATTTCAATTATTTTCTGAGATGTGATAAAATATTAAAGGAGTCAGACTTAAATGCTAAATCACTTTTAATATACCTCACTTCAGTGGGAATATGCTACTAAAGGAGGCTGAAAAATAGAGAATTTTTCTTGGCTTGATAGTCACTTACGAGGTTCTTTCCTGGGGAGTGTTAAAATATCAAACCCTGAGTGTGTCAGTGTGGCTAAGAATTCTAAGATGCTTTCACTGAAGTTTCTAGAACAAAGCAAGTACATGTGCATGTGCGTGTGCAGTGTACTTGTTCACATGTAAATACACGGGTGTGTTGGGTTAGAGTCTTTTCCTGGGGAGAAACAACATTCGCACAAGTCAACTAACTGCAGAAAGAAACTCTTGCAGAGAAAATTAAAGACTGCACTGAAGTTCAACTTGATAAACCAGTGAGAGTTACTCCCAGGTAACTCCAGTGTGGGTGAGGGGTTACTCACAAGGAATAAGAACAACTCAAAAGCAGGCACATTGCTGAAAAAGAAAAATCCACCAGTATCTGGGTCATGACTCACAGAAGGTAAAACTCTGAGAAGCTCTGCACAATTTTAAGGAAGATCGATAGCATCTCCACTCTGCATCATGGCTGGCCAGTTTTCTCCCCAAGTAGTTGTCTAATACTTCTATGAGTCTCTGGAGGAGCCTTAGAGAGTCTTGCATGCTTTCACTTTCTCAGATATAAGACTCTGGAGTCTCATGAGCCTTCATCTCCTGAGTACCCTCGCTATGATTTTAGGAGAAAAATACAGAAGTATCAATTCAGGGAAAACTGAAACGCAGCTGTGTGCGCATGTGCCTGTGAAGGCTGGTGCTCTGCATCCTATTTTGGTGGACAAGGTGTCTCAGTGACCAGGAACTCACTGATTTGACTGGGCTGGGCCTGTTCACCGAGGATTGGGATTCAGACTATTTCCACAGCCCTAGGATCACAGCAGCATATTCAATACATGCACACATGCATGCATACACACATACCTATCATCTATCATCTGTCTGTCTGTCTATCTATCTATCTATCTATCTATATCTACCTATCTATCTATCTATCTATCTATCTATCTATCTATCTATCTATCTATCTATCTATCTATCTACCTATCTCTATATGTCTCTGTTTATGTGTATATGCATCCTTGTGTATATGTATGTGTGCACATGTGTACTGAAAATCCCATGTTTGTGCTGTAGGCGCTTTATTGACTGAGCCATACATCTGGTTTCCAAATGAGATTTTCAGTCTTTAAAAATGATTTTTAAAGAACATTATGCATCATTGATGTATCTATATCACTTCCACCTCTTCCTCCTTTCTTAGGCTCCTCCCATGAATCCTTCTTACCTTCTTTTGTCCCTTCAACTCATCCCATTCACCCTCTCAGCTCATGATCTCTTCATTATTATTGTCAAACACACACACACACACACACTTGCAACCTCCCAAATCTGTTTAGCAATGCACATATGTGCAGATGTCCAGAGCTGACCACTTGGGATTGGACGTCCTATGCAGAACTTCATTCCTGGAAGAACATGGTTCTCTCTCTCTCTCTTCAGCAATTGATCACCAATAGCCTTTCATCCAGAGTGGGACCATGTGGCATTTCCAGTTCCCATGCTGGCATGCAAGCTAGTGTAGTCATTATGTGAGTCCTACTTGGGTGACTGTATTGTTGAGATTTCATGGGTATGTTTTCTCTGTCATACATAAGAGATATTTCTATTGGTAGGAGTCCTGGGCCGCTCACTCTTTAAACTTCTCTATCTTTTATTCCCTAATTTTCCCTCTGGAAACAAAATAGCCTATTACTATTCCATTGGTAGCCTTCTATAATATGTAGGCAAGACTGTGCTGCCGAAAACAACATACATTTTGAACATAGGACAAGGATGAATCAAGATGAAACTGAATTGAAAGCCTCCCCTCTGAGGCTCTGAGGGCTGGCTCTCCTAGTTTCCAAAAGTATTAGCAATCTGCCAATAGAAAAGAGCAATTGGTAGTTCTACAAAACTGTAAAGCCAATGAATCATACTAATGACTGCAGCAGCAAGAGCTGCCCAAGGGTGCAATAGTGGCACTTTTATCACAGGTTGTAACCAATAGTTTTCTGATTTGACATAAGCCCCATTCACTAGAATGAATTCATGCCTGGTACCAAAAATCTCACCAACTACTCATGGCGGGAGAGGTCGTAGACCCTTGTGAACCTACTACTGCCATTTTTTCTGAACCAATATAATTTCTAACTGTGGTCTAAATGCTAAATACCCATGGATAAGTATAGTTCTCACCCCTCATCCAAGAAGGTTCTTTCTGCAGCAAATGGAGACTATTAACAGAGATCCACAACAGAACAAATGCACTGAATAAGGCACGTTGGGCAGCCAACCCCAAATGATCCATATGCAACTCAACCGCCAATTAGTGTGCAATGCTGACCTGTCTTACTGTTAAGAAAGTATTTTAATTTTCCTTCAACCTAATCTTCTCTTTTGATAGATATCTGAGAATGGAAGAAATGTGTCCTGTAAGTTCAGGGGAAGGAGAAACATTGAATACCAATTTTTTACTTATAAGTTGCTATGGCATATATAAGGATAAGAGAATTATCAGTTTATCAGAAATTATAAAATGGGAAAGCTTTGTGAAAAACTCTCTTAATGCCTCAAACTGTTTCAGCTACTTTAGCAAGCCATCAGAATTTAATGATCAGTTGTTTCAAATGATGGAAAGATGCTACAGCATTCCCAGGCCCAGCTGCTGTTGGTACATGTGAGGAGGGGTCAACACCGTAAGTGGATCTTTATTGAATTTAGGTCTAGCATAAAGCCAGAGGAAATCTGGGAGAGCATGAAGCTAACACAATTACTCTGTCTAGCTTTCGGAGACTCTCGTGGGTCTTGTAGACTTCCACAGAGTTTCGGGCTACTTCTGTGCTGTAAATTCTCTTCCAGAGACTTTTAGAAAAGCCCACATTCAAGGACAAGGCACTGTGTAACAACAAGATTTAATTAAGGACCCAGGAGGTGGTGAAGATTTAGCGTTATGCAATCAAATGAAATATTCTTCTGCAGTGTTTTGTTTTCTTAACAAATTACCAAAGTTACTCAGGAAGAAATCTAATGGAGAGTAAACCCCAGTGATTAAATCAGGGGTGGTAACGTCTGTGAGCTGTTCAGAGGGCACCTTGTTTTCCATTTTTGTCTGAGTCCATTTCAAGTACAACTAACTTCAAGAATAACACAAAGAAGGTTCAGTGTGGTGGCTCTTAGGAGGAAAAGGCAGGTGGGTTTCTCTGAGTTCTAGGTGAGCCTATTTTGGGACAGCCAGGGCTACATAGTGGGACTCTGTCTCAAAGAAAAGGTTCAAGGAGGCAGAAGAGCCTAGAGTTGGTGGTGCAGACCTATAATCCCCACCCTTGGGATGCTGCAGCAGGAAATCTTAAGTTCGGTTCAGCCTGAGCTGCATACTGCTTACTAGGAGAGTTTGAGATATTTTAGTAAAGTTTGGTAAACATTGGTTAAGAAGAAAATTCAGAATTTCGCAGGAAGGAACAAACGATGCTAATGTCCACATCAGTACAGCAAATGAGCCCCTTACTTTTAAAGGTTTCTACTGTCTACTTTGCAAGAGCTCAGAAAGCCCTGAGTTCAAGTTCTGGTCTAAGTCATTCATTCTTTCAATCATTCACTCATTCAGACTTTCCACAAACATGTTGCAAACTGTGTTCTATGACTGTGTGAGATACTACTGAGAGGAGAATTACGGATACTCCAAAAATGGTCAATCCTGTAGGATCAGGTTACTTCCAGTCTAGGCTCTTTGAGTAGTTTCCTAGGGGAAGCATATTTACCCTGTAGTCTAAAAGATGACTATGTAATGTTTACCATGCGAGAAGGAGGGGAAAGCATTCCAGGTGGTGGAAAAGTATACACAGACGCCATGAGGATACAGAGAGCACAGTGTTTGGAGACAGGGGAAAGCAGTTCAGTGTGTATGAGTGCAGCACCCCTGTAAAAGCTCTGAGTAAATAAACCCACTGCCAAGATCTGGGCTTTAGATACACAGAAGGCTGAATTCTCTAGAAAAGACTTGAGATGTGTCAAGATTGAAGTTGATTCAGCTTGAAGCAGTTACTTTTAGCCAAATTCCTGACAATTTGACTATGAAAGGGGGTGGTAATCACAGCTTGTAGAGCATCAAACAAAATAGGAAACGATTCGTGTATAATTAGTTAATTATTGTACATGAATGCATTGAAAGTTTGGCGGCAGATGAGTTCTCGTGTAGGTTTAAATTATCTTCTTATAAAAATAGCTATTAATTTAGAAGATGGAGGATACAGTTGGCCATAGATCCCTGGCAAACCTTACCTTAAGTGATCAACATTAAGGTGGTTGGTGTAGTTAGTCCATACTGAGATTGTGTATCCCATGCGGGCAGTCACTGAGAACAGAACACCACTCCTTACATTGCCTACCAACGTGCCCAGGTGTCATGGGGAGAGCTCAGGCCCATGGGGACTGAAGCACAGGATTACACTGGCCTATAATCTTCAAGTTTAAGATCATAAAAGTCACTGGAAGAATGAAAACCTTGTTTTAGGCCAAAGGATACTAAGCAGACATTGTAACTGATGACAGGACTATGTCTGCATCTTTGGCCGAAAAAAAATATTATTTGGATATGTTTCATAAAACTTGAATAGAGTCTGAGAGACGAATGAACGTGAAGTCCTTTCGTTTCGTGGCTGTAGTATGTGTATGTCAGGGAATGCTGTGATTTAAAACAAGCCCTTTGACGTATTTGAGGACAATGGTGGCTGTATCCATAGTGTATGCATCCAACTGATTCAAAGAAAAGAATGTTCCTTGTACTATATTTCCAAATATGTTTTTGAACAAGCTCAATATTCTTTTTAAATTAATAAGAAATTCAATAGTATAAAAAATAAGAACAAAGGCTGGAGAATTAAGAGTGTTTGGTGCACATTCATGAGGGTTGGGGATCAGAGCTCAGCACCCACTTAGGAATCCTGAGGTTCAGTAAATGTCTCGGACTCCAACTTGGAGGGACATGAGGCTGTCTTCTGACTTCTACGTGTGTGCAGGTTACTCCACCCATGAACACACACAGTGTGCATATGCCCACATACATAAACATGATGTCTTTTTAAAAATTATAAGAAGGCTAAAATGACTAGAAACTTTGACTTGGGTTTCCCCACCTGAATAAGAAGGGCTAAGCATTAGATCCCAGTTAGAATGTATTGGGATAACTGGTCCTCAGGAGGAATATGCAAAGGACAAAGAAGATGTGTTAACAAATGTCTAAGTAACTGGTGGCTTGTTATCATCTTGTAACATCTAGACTGGACTGTGGAGAATATTTGAGTCAGACCTTTAAAGAAAGGTGGGATGCCAGCCACTGCCTTCTCCTCTGGAGCTGTGTCCTCCTCAAACTCATCCCTACTGTAAGTGGAGTTCAGCTCCTTATAGTGTAGGACAGAAGCCATTCTATCTTCTCTGACTGTCACCATGGGAAGGCTCTTGTCCAGAGAGATGCTTACCCATGATGCCTCCATCACAGCATGGAGAACTTCCTTTGCATTGGCTCCTCATGTCTGGAATCTCCCTTTTCCTTTTGTTATCACCTACAGAAATTTCTCCTTTTAAAGCTCATGTGATTAGGTAAGGGCACCCATGTAATACCTATATCTTGCTGTCGGCACTGTAGATTGAACCCAGGCCTCCTGTTAGGCAAACACTCTGCCAATGTGTGACAGTTCCCAAATTCCCTTATTGTAAAGATGAACTGATTAGTAATCCTAACTATGTGTATATTCCCCCTTTGTCATGCAACATGATCGTAGAAGTAATGTCTGGTAAAGGTCGTGAGACTACCTCAGAACTGTGTCAGTCATAGACAGACTGGAGAAATGCTTTGGAGTCTATTATTAAAAGACACAGGTGGCAAAAGCACAACAGTTTGGTTCTCATATCCCTGATCTGGAAGGTCAGGCATTTGGGGTTACGATTTGAGATGCTGTCAATAGGGAGTGTCCCTGACTAACCTCTACTCTGCTACAGGAGTAGACAGAGAGCCTCTGACTTATGCTGCAACTCTAACACAGAGCCCAATGCCTGGCACACTGCGGATGTTCAAAAGAGAAGGCATAGACAAAAAACAGTGAGTGAATGATTACAAACAACAGCCCAAGATTTATTTCTGATTTAAGTAATCAGAATCCCAGGTGCTGGCTGCTTTGAGTCATTCTCCTAGGATAAGGCAGGTTAGGGTAGAAAACAGACAGTGAATTTCCAGTTTCCTTTTGATTAATGATATCTTTGAATTTATAGAACCCAGAGGCACAATTTTAGGGCATAATTTGCCAAGATGCCTAGGAATATAGCCATTTTTCAGTAGTGGCAGTTGATACATTTAGCACAAAAGATCTTGCAGTGGTATGCTGTTGCAATTAACAGATTATTATGAAGCTTAAAACATTGTAAGAGGAGGTAACTGTTTTGAAAATTATTCTAATAGTATCTTTATTTCGTTCTAATATAACATTGGAATCTGCCTGTCCTAGTTTGCTTATGTTGCTGTGATTAGCACCCAGACCAAAAGCAACCAGAAGAAAAGAATTTATTTGGCTTACTTATTTAGTTAATCATCTAAGGAAGCCAAGGCCGGAACTCAAGGTAGGAGCTTGAACCAGAAAACATGTAGGAACACTTTTTACTGGCTTGCTTCCTCTGCATTGTCAAGCTTCCTCCCTTACACAATGCAAGCCCGCCTGCCCACCTGCCTAGGGATGACACCACCTAGAGTGAACTGAGCCCTCTTACATCAGTCAGCAACCAAGATACTACTCCACAGCCAAGACCACAGGTCAGTTTAACAGAAGCAGTTACTCAATTGAGATTCCCTCTTCCTTGATATGTCTAGGTTTGTATCAATTTGACAGGAAGCTATGACAATGACCAAGGTTTACAAAAGTTGAAGCCCTCAGAAGAAAACGAACAAAAATCCATGATACTATAAATCAGATGTGATCATATTTTGATAAATATCAGTGTAGTAATCTTTGCAACCTCAACTATGGTGCACCAGCAAATATACGTACAGCTCTATAGACAATACTACATGGTTTTGTAGTTTATTTGAAATACATGACAAGCATATTTTCATCACAATAAATACAAATGGGAATTATCATTTGAGTAATTACATGATGCCTCCTATTATGCTGTTTGCAATATATTTATTCAACGCGTTTCTTTCCTGGTGGACTACTACTAAATAATCTGCAGTTGCAGGACACACATCCTGTTGGTCAGCATTCTGCTACATCAGCCTTAGCCTGCTGCCCTAAGTACTTCGGTAAAATAAATATCTAGCAATATTAAGATGCCAAAGGGCAACAAATCTTGATGTTGACAGATTGCTTTCAGAAATGTCTAATTATAAAGCATGTGTTGACCCCTTATCAACAGGGTAAAATCAATAGACTATTGACTATTTTCCAAATATGTGGGATACATGCTGTCTTATTTGAATTTATTTTATATAGTATTTTGCATTACTACTTCTCTGAATTTTAAACTCACCCCTGAAGATGAGTTTATTAAATAAATGGTTTTTAGGCATTTTTTTTCTTTGTCATCCTTCTTAGAGAGGACCTGCTTCCTCTAGAATAAAAAAAAGTCTCTAAACATCCTTCATAAATAAAGATTTAAGTTGTCTTATTAACATACAAAACCAGAACATGTCTGGTTTGATACTCTACTTATGAGATGGTCAGGAATCTAAAATTGTAATTTAGAAAGGAAAAAGAGCCTCCTCTTCCCACCTCACAATTCCTTTACCATTTTAGCTCTTTGACTTCTGCTTTTCCTGGGTTAAATACAACCTCAAAAGAAAATGTAGTACAATGGAATATTATTTAGCTATAATGAAGAGTGGAATTGTGTCGTTTGTAGCAAGGTAGGTAGAAATCGGAGCATTTTGTCCAATGAAGTAAACCAGACAATGGGAAAGGGCAAATAATTAATCTTTTCTTTGCATATATGAAAATTTAAAAATAGAAAAGTCAACCCGTGTGTGAAGTGGATGAAATACTTGGGGGGATGTATATTGTTGATATGGGCACAGCCATGTCGAATGCCCAAATGCCTCTGACCCATGTGAACTGCAAACCCTTCTCTACCGTGAGGTTCAGAGAATAGAGAAAGACTTCATCTACTGGCTACATGCTCACCCAAGTACTGCTGTTTACAATCAATTGACCAGTGTAGGCAAAAGATAACAACCACAGTTTCTTTTTCCCCAATGACTGCAGCCTAGGACAAGGACAACTCCCCTACAGAGACCCACTACTGAGAGGGATTATATAAACCAAGTCCTAGCTCTTATGTACACCAGAAACCAGCCTCCTTGATTCAGATATATAAACTAAATGGGCTGAGTTTCTGGATTGCATAGTTCGTGACCTCCATCAGATAAGCACAATCCACCGAATCCTGGCTTTTCAGTCTGTGTGTCTGTCCTTTCTTCGGTCTCTTGTCTCCCAAGTCAGGTTTCCATGCGGATTGCAGCAAACCTGGATGGATTGACAGAGCATGGGAAGGGGTGTATGTAGATTAAGTTGGGCTGAATTTGATCAGTGCAACCTGTGTACATGTGTGGCACCATCACACTGAATTCCATTAGTATGCACATTTAATATATGTTAATGAAAAGTTTCAAGAAATGTAATACAGACCTCTTTGGGAAATGGAAGATACCCTTTTTCTTATTAAAATGTCTATTGTTTTGGGAGTCAGGGGTAAACTAAATACCTTAAGAGTAACATGTTTTCATGGGTGCTGGACTCATGGTTCTATGTAGCAAGTGTTTGCTTCTCATCAAAGCCTGAATCCAGAGGTGAGAGTTAGAGACAGAGCGTAGCTGGGAGAAGGCCCAGGGATGGAGGTGGAGGCATGCAGAGGATGCAGAGGACCTGGACTATGCCCTGGACAAACTGCTTTTAAGTGGCGACTGCCCTCTCTGCTCCAAGCAAAAAGCTCCTTCCTGTTACAAACTTTTTCGGTCACATTTTCATTAAGAGACGTCTCAAGGTCAGCACTAAAGGTCAAGAGTGTTTGGCAAGTCCAACAAAAGGAAAGATCGAATGCCTTCTGTGGAGGTCAGCCTACTCCGGACTAATCCCTTCCACAGCTACAAAGAGGAACACCGTGTCCAATGGAGATTAATGATCTGTAGATCTGTATCCCAGTAAGAAGATGCCCACTCGCCCACCGAGAGAAGCCCCAGGTCTCATGCACACAGTGGCAATAGTAAGAAGATAATTCAACCTAAGACGACCTTCCAGGATGTCCCCTGAGTGGTATGCAAAGCTTAAGAAGGGACAGCTTAAGAGTTTCATCTCCACCTACTCCTTTTGAGCTTTCAGAGTAGTTGAGTGTAACATGCTACATCATGGAGAGAAAACACACATAATGTATAATCTGGATCCTTAAACTTCATCCAGGACTGGCACCTGAGTGAGCAGCTAACACAACACCACTTTCCTTGTGAGTAACAATCCCACAGGCTCTTTGAAATACACTGAGATAAAAAATATAAAATATGCTTTACCACGCATTATACTTGCAATTTCTTTCTTCTCTCTCTCTCTCTCTCTCTCTCTCTCTCTCTCTCTCTCTCTCTCTCTCTCTGTGTGTGTGTGTGTGTGTGTGTGTGTGTGTGTGTGTGTGTGTCTAAATTTCAGAACATTTTAGGAGAGGCAGCATGACATAGTTGTCCAAACATAGATCCTCTGACTGAAATGTAACTCTGTGACTGATGAGAACCGCTAAGAGACATCTCTTCAATCCCTTTAGGGCACATCCATAGTATGTCTACAATATCCTTGGAAGGTTACTTTTAATTGGCATAAAGAGCTTTCTGTTTTCTCTCTTCCCCCTTGAGATTAGTTAAATCGTAAAATTTGAAACAATTCAGCCAATTTAAAAAAATACATTTATCCTAATCCTATCACAACAAAATATCTGGCCAGTCTTGCTACACAAGTGACCGTTGAATAGCATAAAGAGAAAGCTTAATAACATAAATATTCTTGCATATTGCTTTCAGATTAAATAGGTATCCCCTTTGCATTCATCTGACAGAGATGCAAGAGAACACAGGAGGAACAGTGAACCTGGATTGGCTACTGCTAACCCATGTTCTGGAAAGACATGAGGGAGTGGAATGGGATAGAAAGCACTCTTTCTGGAAGAACAGATTTCTGTTACTGTTTCAGTGGATGAACCTGAGTACTGACTTGAAATAGTCAAATACTATTTTAAATGATGACCAGACACAGGAAACAGATGTAGCCTGGTAGTAAGAAGTATGGATTTAAGTTTCAAAAAGACATACATCTGGATCTCAGCGTAGCTGCTTCCTAGTTGTAAGATCATGGGGAAATGATTTCTTCACGTGATTCAATCCTAGGCGGTAGCAATCAAAACAGCTGTCTCCAGATTTAAGAGCTAAACCACGAAGCAAGAACAGGACATGGAGGCTGGCATTGCCGGAGCTCAAGGGCCATATCTCTGTCTTCCATGAGCTTGTAAGTTACAGACGAAACGGATGCAGTCAGACCCCTCCATGGCTTTACCTAAGTTCGTCACACCTGTGTGTTTCCCTCACACATTAAGTGATCTTTGGAACTCATGTTCTATTAGATGCTGACGAGTGGGCATTACTGTAGAGAAATGGGAATTCTTGTGGAACAGTGTTTCGACGTTTTGAAGCACATATTCATCTAACTAGCTGGTGAAAGGTATCCATATTCTGTCCGCGTGCACACATCATACACCTTTGCATGTCCCAAACTTCATTTCTAAGCTTGTCAATCAATCTCAAGATAGTTCAACTTGCTAAATGCATAAACTTTCGATGTTGAAAAGTAATCCAGTCCTTAGTTTTCATTCACCACAAATTTGACTTTATGTGTAAGTGAATTTTAATGAGAGCTCCTATATGGATTTGATATTTAATGTAATCTAAAATACATTCAGATGCCACAATGGTTTCTATTACAATTATTTCAACCTAAACTTATGAATTCTGATGTCTCGACAGTTGTAGATTCAATGAATAAATGTCACTGGAGTCCCACGAACATGAGTTGTTCTACATAATTGGACTCTAACATCTAATTAAACTGTCTAATTAATTTATACTTTTTCTGCACCAAAGAACCAGAAAACATGATGGCCTTCTATTCCCAGAACACCTCTTTCAAATTCCAACTTCTAACTAAACATCTTTAGTACTTAATTTTCTATCAAGATCTAATGGAAGTAAATAGACATTTATATCTTAAAGTGAACCTCTAGGATAGTAAGTTTACGATTGGCTACTTAGCCTCAACCCTGTATGTGGTACTGCGTATTAAAGCAAATGGGTTCTAATAGTGCGTATTGTAGAATAACTTATGGGTAATAGACTCTAAAGATTTCCCTGCTGGCAAAATTTGATATTTGTGCTAATAAAAATAAATCATGCTGCCTTTTACATCTATGTTTAAAGATCAGTTTCAAAAGACATGAAAAGTCTGTCAGAAATGAAACTTAGCTGTTAGAAACCCTTGGCATTTGATTTCTTTCTTTTTTTTTTTTTTTCCGGAGCTGGGGACCGAACCCAGGGCCTTGCGCTCGCTAGGCAAGTGCTCTACCGCTGAGCTAAATCCCCAACCCCGGCATTTAATTTCTAAAGTTATAAATTGTTTGGAGGAAATAATTGTTTCGAGGGGACACGGGTGAGCTGGGGAAACGGACATCACTGTTTCATGTGTGGCTTGGATCTGTGTGCTGCCAACATCCAACTGGTTGAGACCGGCTGCTCGATTCCCCCTTTTCAGGCTCCAGGTGTCTAAGAATCCAGTCGGTGATCACTCAGTGTGAGATTGAGGCTTGCCGTTGGATTGTCATGTCGTCAGCTGAAGCAGGAGTCAGATGGAAACACTTCTTACAGTGGGAGAGAGAGACAGCCTCCACTGGCTGTCCGATGGCCATGCTATGCATCCGCCCTGCACAAAATGACAGCGGGATCACTGAGGAAATCCAATATGCTCACAGCGAGCATCCAAACGAGACGGCTTATTTTGGGAACATCCTGATACGAGGGTGTGTTTGTTCTTGAAATAGCCTTGGAAAGGCTTTTACTGAACTTTCTCCTGACTAAAGGGACAGCCAATGTCTGATCTGTAGAGGACAAGAAGCAGTTTTATTTCTGTCCATTTATTTCTTGTTAGCAGGAAGTTATTTTATTGTTAAGTACTTGCTTATCATCTGTTTGGAGCAGCACACATTCAAAGGTTGTTCCTGGAAGCCTGGGCACTTTCCAAGGGAAAACTGCACAAACACTACTCATAATAATACATAATGCAATTTGTTACATCGACATTAGTCTTCTAAAGGAGACCTGACATTGTAAATAATATTCTTATTTTAAGATTTGTATTTTTGTACTTGTAGCATAGCTCACCAAAAATTGAAATAGTAATCATAATTTGAAAATTGAGTTCCAATGCTATTATGTGTTAACCAGAGTATGTAGGTAGCAGAAAATAAAAGCTTATTAATTGTGATTATGAATTATGCCTGACATTTCTTAGCACATATTATCATGCCTTTTGTTTTCTCCTTTAAGTGTAGTTTCTGCTCAGTTCTAGGATTTGCTGTTTGTGTAACTTGCTTTGCTAATGAGAGCTGGGACAGTTGGAGCAATCCTCTGTAGATGATAAATGACAACTGTCATATATTGGAAGTCGATGGCTGCCGCTGCCTTTCTACTCGCTAGAACTTCAAACATCTTGTGTTGCTTTTGTATTCGGTAAGCGTATCTCCTGAACCTTATAGAATAATAAAATAAAGATCAATAATGATCATAGAATTATAAAATGGCAAAATATTAGCCATCCGCTTGCAAGGGTGAGCAATGACTCACTGGTTGAGAAGTGTTGGGTAGTCTGTGAACAGTTTCCCTCTGTGTAATGTAGGTTGGACATCCCTAGTGAACACCAAGGACTCCAACAAGAACCTATTTTTAACCTCCCCCCCCCACAGCCCACTCACTGCTCATTTAGCAAAAACTGGGTTCTATCCTCACTACTTCCTGTGAGTATGGCATGGTGCTGGTGCCTTTTCTCGTGTGTGTGTGTGTGTGTGTGTGTGTGTGTGTGTGTGTGTGTGTGTGTGTATCTGTAGCAGAGGAGTGCCTTGTCTGGTCTCAGTGGGGAAGGATGCATCTAATCCTATAGAGACTCGATGCCCCAGGAAAGGGGATATATGTGACATGGGTGGGTAGGGAAGCACCCTCTCAGAGGCAAATGGGAGAGGGGATAGGGTAGGGAACTCTTGGAGGGGAGATTGGGTAGGGGAGCAACATTTGGGATGTAAATAATTACAATAATTTTTCAAAAGAAAGAAATGTAAAGGATTGCTCAGGCAAAGTTTTGGTCTGGGCAAGTGCTCAGGTTTGAAACGAGGCTGCTTGATGAAGATGGAAATATATTCATGCTGTGGACAGACACATTAGCATGCATGTCCTCTCTAGCTAAATAATGTATCAATAGACATAAAGTTACAGAGCGACTCCTAAGCTATACCAACTATAAAGTCATTTGTTAATTTTATGAATAATACAAATGAACACTAAATATTATAACAGAGACATTATGTGTTAAAAATTACATAGAGTCCTTGTTAATTACTGCCTATTTATTTTACAATTTTTCCAATGTCGACTCTCAGATTATTTTCCAATTCAAAATACAAAATATTGAGGCGATAAATTTGTCAGTTGGTAGAGTGCTTGCCTAGCAGGCACAGGACCCCAATACTCCCAGCACTACGAAAATGGATGTGGCGGCATACGGCTATAATCCTGGCTCTCCGAGGGTGAAGGCAGGAGAATCAGAAGTTTAAGATCAATGTTTTGTACACGAAGAGTTCAGCACAAGCCTGGGCTACCTGAGACCCAGGCATTAAGTAAGATCAGCTTCACTCATTGGGTGTTTCCCCTGCTGTAGCTCTGTGGAAAATCTCAAGGTCACAGGAACACACTTGCCTCCTCTGGTAACAAAGTGTATAACCACACCTTTCCTCTCCATCTGACCTCTGCTGACAGTTTTTCTCTTTCTTAATGCAATGTGCTGTTTTGTTTATGATTCCAGGTACTAAATTACATCATTTCGGAACATCGTCACCTCATCAGCTGCTGCTACTCATTGCTGTAAATATAGTTTTTACAGCTGGCAGGCATGTCCTATTTTATAATCAAGGTCACTCTCTGCATTTAGATCCCACCAGCCAACAAGTCAGAAGAGATGGTTTTGAGTGCGGTGTTTATTGCAAACAGGCAGTGTCAGCCTGCACTGGGCTTCATTGGGGGATATTAGAATCTTGTCTCAATGCTCAGAACAGACAATAAACACAGGTTCTGATGGTAAAGTGCCTTTATAGAGCTCTTGAGGAATGGCATTGGCCTTATCCTTTTCAGAGTCAGACTGTTGGAGTGGGTATAAAAGGTGGGGGTCTGTAAAAATCTATCGTTAGAAAAATATTGCCTGGTTCTGTAGAAATGGTTGTATTAAATGTTTCCCATCATTTAATAACATGCTGTGAACTAAAAGACGTGTCAACTATGCTAAATAGCACATTTTTACTTATAACTTTTTATCATTAGCCCAAACAGTAAGGCCTCTAAAACTGATTACTCTGGAAAGTATTTCAGTCTCGGTCTAGACCACACTGAATGCACCTAATCTCACTGAGGAAGCACTTGAATATATTTTTGTTAGGTATTTATTTTTTAAAGTATTGGTGCAAAGTAAAGACATATATGCAGAAATACTCTATTGTATTATACGATTATCTTTACTTCCATGATTACATAAGGAACTAAGAAAATGACATGATTATATTTTCTGTGAAAATGCTGTCTTTAGCTGGTTGGTGGTTAGATCTTCCTCAATGTATTTCAGCCTTTCCCACTGCATATTAGCAATGACACTTGAGTGGGAGCAGTCCTATTGATGATTCTAAAGGGGGTTCTGTGGCTCTCCCCCCTCTCCCAACTCATACAATGATTAGTGTAGGGTGGGCATACATTTCAGGTTGGTAACGATGAACATTTTCCCAATGCTGGGGTTCTAGCTATTTCAGATTGCCAAATATAAGACTTCAATTCTAAGGTTATGGGAGGCAATCCTCTTTCTCTATCTCAGGCTACTAAGAAAATCACTTGTAGCTCTAGCTATTGCCAAAACTAGCTGGGTACCTTGGGTAGCCACAGAGGAACACAAGCCTGAAGAATAAGAAATTTTTCTTCCCGGAACAGCAGTATGGAACAATGTTGTGTGGTAATAACATTATTATGGCTGGGAATACCTAAGCATTTTTAAACTCTCAAGCCTTCTATCTATGTGAGTAAGCGAATTCCCTTGCGATGTAGTTCCATGAGTGGCCTTTTCTGTTACTTATGAACCACAGTATCTCTCATGGGGCAAAGTCCATTACAGCTTCTTTATCCATTTACCTGTGATCCATGAGGAAACTCTAGAAGTAAGTAGGACTTTTCTGAGGCTTCATGGGTTTCCCCACTGTCAATTAGTCTGTTTTTATTTGCTTGACCTTAGATTCCCCATTTAAAGTCTATGAAAATTATCAAAGACACAAAAATGCAATATTTGGAAAAATTGTATTTAATTTTGCAGCTAATGACTGTCTGAGACACTTAACTAAAGACATAATTAGGGAAAATGTTTCTACAGAGTCTGAAGTAGCATTGGAAGGACATGAAGATTGAAGGGGTAGCAACAAAAACAGTCTGGAGAGAAGTCCTCAGCAAGTGTGTCCAAGCACCGCTCAGACACATAAGGGCTTTGATTTGGTAGGTTTTGTTTCCTTTTCGTGTGTGTGTGTGTGTGTGTGTGTGTGTGTGTGTGTGTGTGTGTGTGTGTGTGGTATGTTCCCATTTGTATGTGTTTCTTCATGCACACACACATTTGTGTGTGCCTGTATGCATGTCTTCATGTGTGAAAGTGCCAGAGGCTAATATTTTGGGGGGAAATAAAGACCCCTACTTTCTAATAATGAGTTCTAAAGACTCAGAGTGTCAAGAGCAAGGGAATTTATTTTAGTCGTTCAAGGTTGGGCACCAGCCCAGACATACTGATCCATCAGAGTCAAAATGGCAGCCAGAATCACAAGTCCTTTCCCTCTGTTTGCCATTGGCTAGCCATTCAGGGAAGTTCAAGCTCTGTATACCCTGCCCTTTTTGACTTATGCACTTAGTCACATTCACACGCTGCCATTCTGAGATAAACTTTTGGTTTGAATAAAGAGTAGCCAAAAGACCCAGACAGGTGTGTGTCAGTGTAGGAAAATCTCATGTTTGCTGTGTGAAGTACCACCTGTCAATAAAAGCCGATGGCCATTAAGCTGAGGAAGGATTAGAAGGTGGGATACCTGCAGGGAGAGAGGAACTGAGATCCCCTGCCTGAATGAATGAAAGGGGGTCAGATGAATGAAACTGAGGAGAGGTGACTAGTCATGTGGCAGACATGGAGTGGTACAAACAATTAATAGAAGTTACAGGCTACTCAGAAAACAAACCTATCTATGTTCTAGGCATTTATTCATACAGAATAAGCCTCTAAGTTGTTATTTGGGAACTGGGGTGTGGATGGAAAAGCCTGTGGTTAAATGTGTGTGTGGGAACAGGATACCTAATATATCCTGGTCATCTTCAGCCTTGTACTGGCTGGTTTTGTGTGTAAACTTGACACAGGCTGGAGTTATCACAGAGAAAGGGGCCTCAGTTGTGGAAATGCCTTCATGAGACCCAGCTGTAAGGCATTTTCTCAATTAGTGATCAAGGCAGCAGGACCCAGCCCATTGTGGGTGTGGCTGTCCCTGGACTGGTGGTCCTGGGTTCTATAAGAAAGCAAGCTGAGCAAACCAGGGGAAGCAATCCAGTAAGCAGCACTTCTCCATGGTATCTAAAATCAGCTCCTGCCTCCAAGTTCCTGCTGTGTGAATTCCAGTCCTGACTTCCATTGGTGGTAAACAGCAATGTGGAAGTAAGCTGAATAAACCCTTTCCTCCCCGACTTGCTTCTTGGTCATGATGTTTTGTGCAGGAATACAAACCCTGGCTAACACAAGCCTAAACCCATCTAAGCCACTTTATTTTTTAATTAGGAAAGGACCACCATATTTTGTTTCTCATAGCACCAGGTATCTCCTTCAATTGTGTCTACCTTGCTTTTTAATTCTGTTTTTGAGAATTTCACATATAAGTATCGTATTTACTTCATCTTCCTTCTCCCCTTAATCTCCACCATGTTCCATCTCTCTTCCACTTCCTTCTCAAATTTATGGCCTTTTTCCTTAATTAGCATTGTTTACTATACATACACATAATATATACATACACTAAGTCTACTCAGTGTTTCTTGTATGCATACATTTTTAGGGCCAATCACCATCCACCTTATTGTCTTGAGATGCTCGTCCATGGAGTCTGGAGATTATCAGTTGGCTAGCCTGACTGACAAGCAAACCCCAAGCATCCATTGTGTCAGCCTCCTTAGCACTGGGCTTTCGGGCATTCTTCAGTCCTTCACTTGGGTGTTGAGGATCCCAATTTGGGAGCTCATGATTTGTTGCAAGCACTTTTATTGACAGGCCTAGCTCTCTGAAAGTTAATTTATGTTTCTTTTTAGTTTGAATGAAAAGCAATGGGTTTCATGCACGTATGTCATGAGTTTTCTTCATCTATTATCATACTTTGGCCATTCTATGCCCTATCACATGGCTTTGTCCCTCCTCTCATCTCCCTCAAATCTCCTGCTTTCCCCCAATAGTCTCCTCCTGCTCTTTTGTCATCATCTCCATCTCCATCATTTTCACCTCCATCCCCACCTCCATCCCCACCTCCATCATCTCTACCTCATCTATCTCAATGTTAAATCCAGGTCTCACCTATGATTGAATGACACAATGCTGTCTTTCTTTCCCCCATCACTCTCCCATGCCCTTCTGACCCTGCATGCTTTGAATTACACCTTGTCTCTAAAATCATACACCACGATGCACCTGCTGATAAAAGTAAGTTTCTTCAATGAATGAGTGCTTCATGTCCACTTGGAAAGCTTAAGAGAATGCTAAGTCTATCACAGGGAAAACAAAGAGACGCCGCCACCAATCCAGTAGAAATCTTAAGGGGAAAAAGTGATAAATAAAAACAAAAGAGTGACTAGAGGTCGTGCTGTGAAGATCGAGCACTTGTTTCCTGGGCTGCGTTGTGGACGCCTGGGAGACTGAGGCAGACAGGTCTTCATTCTGGGTGTGAGAAATGAAGTACATGAAAAATAGCAAGGCTTGCATTAGACTTTACTGGTTGCGAGTAGTCAAACCGAAATCTAGTGAAGGGGCATTTGAGGGACTGATGGGACACTGCACTCAAGGAACCAACAGAAGGCTAGTGAGGGTTAGGAGTGTACATAACCAAGCCCAGTCCCACCTCCTAGGTCAAAACGCCGCTGTTTAGGAAGCTGGCACGATGGAAGCTGGTGATGAAGTGACAAGGGGCATGTTAGAGGACTCTGTGGAGAAAGAGAAATGTTCAAAAGGAACTCCTCTTCTATAGGGCTCTTTGAATTTCTTTTTAGTTTTATTAAAAGAGCAGAGGGAGACATGAGGCCAAGAGGGCCTTGCATGCATGCCCTCCTGATGCCAGGACTGGCTGAAACAGTCTTCCCTGCAAGTGTCTCATGACTGGCTACTTCCCATCTTTCATGCTTTGCCAGATCATGTCACCTCCTGTTCCTATTCTCCGCACATTCTTCTCTGTTCGTTCTAGTGCATGTTCCTCTCTAGCATGATCCTCTGTGCGTGCTTGCCTCTACCAAGTAGGGACTTTAGGAGGGCAGCAACTTTGTCTTGTGTCAACCACTAAATCCATGGACCCATGCTAGCTAGTCCCACTCAGAACCTCAGTATTTTCAAGGCAAAAAAGAACAAACCACTGTAAGTCTAATGTTGTGAGACTTCAGATGCTGTCCTTGGACCCCGTGATGAACAGCAAGGCTCAGATGAATGTGGGTGTGGTAATGTTGTCTCTTTCCCTTAGCTTATGCAATGGAGACTAGGTACCTGAACTTACTGACCCTGTGAAGATGAATCATACACCATGAGGAAAACATCACTGCCAGGGGATCCTGACAACCAATGCTCCCTTCAGTGAGAAGCCGTAGGATGGGAGAATGAACATGCCTTTTTCTGCCACAAACAAACCATAAAGGGTAAGTTTACATTCTCACTCCATAATAAAAACTTTTGTGTTTATGGCTGTATTCCCGAGTTTAGGACCAAAATGGGTAGGAGAAAAGTCTCTGCTCACGTAGATAAACATTGCTCTCTATGAAAACAGATGGGAGCCTGGAGGTAATTAGACATGCTGGGCCAAGTACTCATCATGGGGAAGAGGACCAAACAATATGACAACGGAGCCAGCTCTTACAGGAACAGACAGCAAGCCTTTCAGTCAGTGGCTCATGTCTCCATTGTGCTAATCTGGGCCTGTTCATAGGCTGTTACTCTGGTTTCTCTATCTCTTCTCCAATCTCCTCTTCTCCTACCCAAACATAAATACCTTGATCTGGACATAGCTTCCAGTCGAGTCTCAATATATACCACACCGAGAACACACAGAACTTCTCTAGAACTCTCTAGACATGGGACCATTTTATTTCCTCTATAGGATTGCACCTCCATAGTGGGTACACTTCGAATGACTTCAGCTTGCTTTCTTAGTTACTTATGCCTTGGCAGAAATAGAGCAACAGTTTTGGAATCTCCAACCCACTTTATTTTATTCATTTTACAATAAGCCAATTGTTGCTACTTGATGAGTTATCGGCTCCATGAAACCTGGGGCAGGATTGATTTTGTTCATGCTACCATTATGTATAGCACACTGCACCTTCAGTAGAGTTGGTAAGTAATAGGTAAACCAATGAAAGTAAATGAACACATGTGTATCAGACCCCAAAGACCTCTCTCTACTGTGATATCCCTATCATAAGACAGAGTATACCACATTCTATCTCAGCCACGTCTTCTTCCTGTAATTTATTCCTGTTCTGCCTTGCTCTTTTCTCATTGCTAAATTCCTTCCCTCCTGTCTTTTCTGGCCCTGTTAGAACCTACTGATTTAACTCTGTTTAGTAGCAGAGTATATAAAACATAAAAGTCTATATGTGTACATATGTGACTTCTGATTATCAGAAAAGACACATATCTGAGAGCCAGCAAGATGGTTCAGTGGGTAAAGGCACTTGCTACCAACTCTGAAGAACTGAGTTGATCCCCAGGATCCACAATGGTAGAAGGAGAGAACCGAGTCCTGCAAGTTGTCCTTTGATCTCCACTCCATGGTATGTGTGAATTCTCCTCCCTCAACACAAAATAAATATTGAAAAAAAAAACAAGAAAAAATACATACCTGATAGGTTACGAGGTAAGAGTTTTAATAGTGTATTGTGGTCTGTAGCAGCCCTCCTGTGCTTACATGGGTTTTAGCTTTAGATATTATTAATGACAGCATTGGATGTTTATTATAGAGTGCTTTTCCTTTAGACTCAAGAAAATGTGGCTTTCCTTAAAATGCAATTCCAGCTTTAAAAATAGGATTATTTATATGATTTCTAACTTAATTATGACAGAGTGCTAGGATTAATTTCATTAGCCTGGTTAGTCAAGAATTTTGTAAATAAATGTCTTTGGGGAACTTGGATACTTGTAAGCCATCCTGTGAAGGCCTTAACATTACTGTACAACATTCTTTTGAAGCCGGCGCAGTGAGGAGAAGTCACGTTTCTTGTCAAGGACTTATAAAAGTCTGTTTTGTGCCAGCCATATCTTCCTGCCTTTCTTTTTTATCAGTAAGATATATAATAAAATTAATAAACATTATAGTGTTTACAATGCCCCTTGCAAACCATTTCTCAGTTGACCTTCCTTTCATAAAATGTTATGAACCATCTTCTCCATGAGAGCATTAGCCCATGTCTCTAGAGTGCATGGAAATAGAGCCTACTATGTGGGTCTTGATGAAATAGGATGCAGGAACAGCAGGATGTTAGACCTGGAAGAAACCCAGACAGTTCAAGTGGCACCTCAAAAGCCCAAGAATGGAGTAAGGTGATGTATTTCTGATGCCCCAAAGTCTGTGACCCAGTTGTAATGCCAACTATAGTCCTAAACACATGCACAGATAGTGTTGGCTTCTCTACTTAGTTCATCAAGTGTCCAATTCATATTAATTTTATGAATAAGGTTGAAAATATTGTTTTCATCCTAACTAGCTTATTTTGGTATGAGCTGTGTGAGTAGCTTGAGTTCAGAACCCATGAATCAGGAACTAAGGCATGTTACTTATCTATACGCCATAGGGCCTTTATGTGTAATTCTATGGGAGCAAGAAATAGGGGCTGCCAGGAACCTCATGGAAAGGTACAGCAACTGTCTGGGAGAAAGTGACAGGTATCTGAGAAATAACAGGGAAAGACTGCAGATATGTTGTGTGACAGGAACCAGGCATTACCTGCTCAAGCCTGCATTAGGGAACTTGAATTCATAGTTCTGTCAGCTGGGATCCCTCTGGGAGGACACAGGGATAGCAGATCAGCATAGCATAAACCAATCGGTTTCTGAGTGTGCTCCTCTGCCAGACAGCAGAGGGACAACTGCCTCCTTGGCATTAGAGCTTGACTTTTTTTTTTAATATCATTATCATTAAATGGCATTAATCCAGTACTCCTCTTATGCTTTGAGTGGATTTCCAGAAACAACTGCTCTGTGACGTTTTTCCATCTGTCCTGGTGCCTGCATCTGATTTGTGAGATGTTTTGAGGGAAGCTTGTGGCTCTGTAACAGATTCCTTTTAACTTTGGGCAGTTAACTGTCATTGTAGTTGCCTAGCAACAGTGGACAGCAGAGCAGTGCCAGGGATTCCAAAGCTCTAAGGAATGAGGTTAGTTGGTGTCTGTCCATGGACAGAGGATCTCAATGGGCCTGCCTTGAGATGGGAGGATGTCACAGCAAGAAAGTTGTAATCCCAGACATTGAGAACCCAGCGAGATGCAGGTGAGTTCCTGGCTCCTTCTGTCCAAAAATAACCCATGGGAATTTCTGGATAGAACAACCTTCACTTCATACTTCAAAGATAACCTTTCTTTAAAGTCTTGGAAAAAACATCAAAGAGACTTTTTGTCTTTCCTGGTGGGTGACCTTTTTCTATGGGTGATTGTGTCTTCCCAGATCACAGGGCAAGACCTGACTTATGATAGATCCAACAAGTGTTTGTTAAATGAGTAGAAATGTTCTTCATGTACATTTCTCAGAATTATACCCTCGCCCATCCCAAGTGCTTTAAGAGTGTGGGAGTAGGGGTGCTGAACCAGCCAGCGCTCTTTTTCAGAGCCACAGAAAAACAGCGATACTACCCCACTGTCCTTCCATGATGTGCAGGACACTTACTGCTGGGGCATTCCTCCTCAACCTGTTCTCCAAGTAAACAATGCTAACCAGCCCTGACCACAAGAATGGATGTAAAGATGACCTCTGTAATGATCTACAGTCAATCACTGGAAAATTTGCATTTTCCCCCTTCAAATATGGAAATACATTCCATTTAGAGCTTTCTTTCTAATCTTGAGTGAGATAACTGTGCCCCTTTTGTAGAGTTGTCACCTGGAAGGCAGTTTCCTGTGTGGAATGGTCACATAGAGCTCTGGTTTCTACCTTGTTTGGCTCCAAACTATGTCTGCATTTTAGTGAACACATGAGCTTTGCTTTTGACATTGGATCACAGGTCCATGACGAGTACAGAAAACTCATTTATCTCTTACATTTTAATGGAAAAATCTTGTTCCTATTTGTAATCTATGAACCTCAGAAGGTGCACAACCTCACTTTTTTTTTCCCTATTTTGAAACAATGAAACTCAGCAAACATCCATTTTTTTTTTCTCTTAATTTGCCTTACAAAATCACCCAGTGGATTGATATTTGGACATGCAGGCAATTAAAAAGGTGAACATGGTGTTCCAAATGGAGGCAAAATGTTCTGAGATTCTCAACTGTGGTATGAATAGCCCAGTGTGAAGCAACAGCGATGCCCAGGGCAAGGCAGGACGCAGTTCTCATTGTCAAGTGTACTGTGGGCTCTTGTTTTGGTACACAGAGCCAGCTCTGGGGTGCAGGTACCAACCAGGGCTTCTGTGGCAAAGGCATGGGTACCCTCCTGCAGTTCTTGTACCTGAGATGGGATCAGAGTAGAATTTTCTTTTCTGAGCAGGTATGAACTGGTCTCTCAATTAAGCTTGTCATTTTCCTTTCCCTTCTTCCCATGCCCTTGAGACAAACCCTCTTCATCATTTTCACAAACCATATGGGAACTTTGATTCTAATTTCTCTAAACAAAGGAGGGTTAGACTCTGAATGCTACAAATACAAGGACCAAAACACCAATCTTCCCGGGACCCCTCTCTTCTGTAAGAACAAGGTGTTCACCAACAGTGCTGCCAAACGAGTTCTGTTGAAGTCAGGTATTCACACAGCCATAAAGTAAAAGGCATAGGGGAAAAGCCTAGCAATAAAATGTTATTAAATGAAGAGAAATGTTTATGCTCCAGTAAGGCAGTGAGAGAAGATAAATAGGATATCACTGTACTCCACGTGCCTCAGATATTTCATGAAGCTTTTTGGTTTTTCCATGAATCCTAAAGCAAGAAAACACTGTGACAAAAACAGGCTCAGAAATACATTTGTTAATTCCTCTTTGTTTGATTTTAAGGCTAATAAATAGTCATTCTAGAGCTTTGTTTAATTATTATACATGTCTTCAATGTGTATTCTGAGTTGCTATGGTTACTATGGGGCCATGACTCATGACCTTTAAATGTTATTGTCTGGTGGCCAAGGCTCTCTTGTTTTGAAGTCAGTAGTTTTGTTTCATGCTTTATTAAAATTGGGTGGGTTTTGTTGTGTATGCATGGCTTATCTGAGTAAGCCAGTTGGATATGCTGTGATCACCAAACCGGAACATGCCACTGTATAAATAAAGCATAGCACTTGTTCCCTATAAAGGTGTCACGGAGAAATTAAAAAACACAGATTCACAATTATAAACACACTCAAACACAATGAGGGTTATAAGAGAAGTGCCTAAAAATGACTTGTAAATACAGAGGATCAAAGAGGCTTCTGGAAGCAATATCATCAAGTGTGTTATAAAGAAGTGACAAGCCTTCAGCTAATAAGAGAGCTCAAGGATTTTATTAAGAAGAAATGACTGAGGCACATACTCTGGAATCATTATATAATACAGTTCAAGAGCACATCAGTTGCGTGAGGCACACCAATCAAAGATAAATTTAGATTGTTAAAGCCTAGATCATTAAAGTCATCCAATGCTACATGTTGTTTTTCCAACAATTATAACCAGGAAGTTATTTTTTATTCTGTGATAAAGAGGAACTGTCTGAAAGAAAGCACGAGAATGCCATATTTTACTAGTGTACATATGATTCAAGGAAAGCAATTATATTTCTTACAACTTACGTCTTCTTCCATTAAGTGAAAATTGGACTAATCTCACTCGTTAGTCACTGATTGCTTTGTGAGTCTTTTTAAGTGGTTCAAACATTTTTGAGTACTTAGAAAAGTAAGCTGTAAACATTCACAAAAATGTGAAAATAAAAAAATCTATTTCTTAGATAGAACTTGAGTAGGTTGAGTAGGTTAAAGAAAGGCTCATCGGCTGGCAACTGTGCATTGAATGTGCTAACTCAGGTTTATTAAAACACTCATCTACTCACTGATTCTTTCAATGTTAACCAGCCTTCCAGCCTTCACGATGCTAAATATTGGAGCTGGAAGGCAATTTCATGGGCCCATCCATCAGGTTAGCAAGTGAAAGGCTCTAAAGTTGATCCCTAAAACGTGAACACACATAGAAGTTGCTGTGGAGAGTGTAACAAAGACAAGGGGGGAAAGGTGTCCTATATATTCGAGGAACGTACCTGGTCAGTTGTTACAAGACACAAGTCTGATAAATAAGAGAACTCTATAGGACACCAGAAAATAGTGACAGCAGCAGGGAAAACTCAGGAGCAGTGAGATGTGACCTTTAATTATAAGTCCATATATTAAGTCCATGGAGAAGATGGCATTTGGACAGAGACAGGAAGGACATTTGGACAGAGACAGGAAGGAAACAGCAGGAAGTTAGATGAAGTCATGCATATTCCTAAGGGTTAGGGATACCTTGGGAGCCAGGTTAAAAAAATATATTTTCAGGATGAAGAAGTGATGGATCATGTCAAAAGCTGCTAAGGTGAATCACAGGACCAGTGCGGATAATACCTCACACTGGTAATACCTCACACTCCTATGGAGTGGTACTAGGGAATGTTATAAGGAATGAATGGCTTTAGCAAAAGATGAAGAAGAAAGGAACTGGGGCCATGGATGAAGTAGTTTTTGTCAGAAGTGTGTTAGAGGAATCAAGCAGAAACTAAAAAAAGGCAAGGAGGCTCAAGCTGAAACAAATAACGTATCTGTAAGCCTGGGATTGAATTAGGGGAAAAGGGAGGAGATGAGAGGAGGGAACGGGAGGGGAAGGGTGGGGTGACTGGACTGCCTGCTTTTCCACAGAGAGGATACGCATCCCTCCTTTTCTTTTTCGAGTTGAAAGAGGAGATTTTGCAGGATTTCAGAACACATTGTACCACTGTTCAGTCTGCTTATTCTCAAGACAGCCTTTAAAGGCCGTTTCATCTCCTATCTAAAGTTTATGTTCTGTTACCTTACTTCCTTGTGAAATGCTCAGAACAACTATGGGAAATCCCCCCTCCATATTACAGTGTAAAGACCTATTCATGTGAGACTATCTATCTATCTATCTATCTATCTATCTATCTATCTATCTATCTGTCGTGTCTCTCTCTCTCTCTCTCTCTCTCTCTCTCTCTCTCTCTCTCTGTGTGTGTGTGTGTGTGTGTGTGTGTGTGTGTGTGTGTGTGTGTGTAACTGCCTAAACTAAAATTTTAGAGTTCTAAACTCTTCTTTCTTTCCCCCATGTCATTTAGGTCGGTGCTTGGAAGTTATCAGTCAGATACTCAGCCACAAAACAGACCATCGGTAAGAAGTAAACTTTGCCTGATTTGTTTTCTGTAAGAAAACCAAAACAAAAACAGTGCAATTTAACTTAATATTGAGGTTGTCTTGATAAAGTTTAGCTTTCACATCCTATTAGCAAATATTTTTAAAGAAATGGAGGACTGTTCTTTCCCAAATAGTGAAGGAAAGGGAAAGGGGTGTTTGGGGGAAGGAGATGGGGAAACAATGGCAGATAAGAGTGATGTGGTGTAGCCTTTCCCATCTTAACACATCACTGATGTCACATTGCTCTTTGTGGCCATAGGAGAGCTTAGACTTCCTGGGTTATTTCATTTGTTCATATATACAGAAATTCTGGAGTTGGGACATGATATAAACCCAGCAGAACATATTATTTGGCTTAGTTAAGCTTGGGTTTAAAACACAGTCTATTCCAGACACATCCAGTTTGGGTCTCTTTCAAGGTAATTGAAATAACTGACTCTGGCCTCGGATGGAGGTCTCTCATAATTCTGTATGTACTGGGACCGCTGGGACCCTCCATCCCCAAGCCTACTGTGTCTCTCTCTGGCCTTTGAAGAAATCCAGGTGGTCATGGAGCTAGGTGAGGCTCCGAATTGGAGGGTACAGTGACTCTCCACTCTTCCCCCAAGTGTAAAACTTTTCCTTAAGTTTCCCTCAGCTACCCTTGGTTCACTTTTAGGACTTTTTAGACCCCACCCAAAGGTGTTTCTTAAACTATCTGAGATCTGAGTTATGGAGGATGGTAGAGTGTAAATGATTATAAAAGTAGGATTCACAACACAGATCAGGTCCACGTTTTCCCCTTTAAGCTAAGGTGATTCCTCTAATCTCTGAACCTCACTTAACAGCCACTGAACTGATGATGTGGCTTGAGTAATCAACTTCAGGTGAGATGGTCAGGATCTGAGAACAGCTTGGACAGGACCTAGAAACACAAGACGGTGCTACTGAGCTGACAGCTCTCAGCACAGTCCTGTGGGCACGAGGCTGTTCTCCGTGCACTCCCAGGAGTATCAGGAGACTGTCCTGACCGTTTGTTTTCTCAGCATCTGCAAGAATCTGGTCTCTCCCTGGCATCCTGGGTTAGAACAGACAATTTTCTTGAGAGATATATACCCAGGATATCACCTTTGCACAAGTAACTTAGTACAGAAAATGCTAACCCCTCCAGCTGGAGAGAAAGCTCAACGGTAAAGAGCACTTGATACTTTTGGAGAGGACCCAATTTCAGTTTACAGCACCCACATGATAGCTTATAATGATCAGTAACTCCAGTTCCAGAGGGTCTGATGCCCTTTTCTGGTCTCCATGGGCACCAGGAATATACATGGTGCACAGACATACATATCAACTAAGCACTCATATATGTAAAATAAAAATAAATGTATATTTTAATAACAGAATTAACATACTTCTATTTTTAGTGTAATTCTAGTCTAGATAAACTGAACATAGCTCTCGAATCCATGAACCATTTCCGACAGAAGATTTTGTTAGAAAAAAATGTTAAGTAGAAACCCAATTCAACTTATTAAATGGTTGTAATTAAAAAATGAAGACTAGGGGTTGGGGATTTAGCTCAGTGGTAGAGCGCTTGCCTAGCAAGCGCAAGGCCTGGGTTCAGTCCCCAGCTCCAAAAAAAAGAAAAGAAAAAAAAATGAAGACTATCTACACTGCTTTGGGGGGTGGTTAGGTAGAAAAAACTAGTAATGAATTTTTATTTTATTTAATGAAGCAATTTATGAGTACATTGTTTAAAAATGGCTCTCCCATTACCTTTCTATTTGATGGCAACCTCTAAGTCTTAGAAATGGAACACTTCATGGTCTCTGACACTGACCTTTCTTCTAAGTGTGTCTATCCATCAGAATCTTCCAACAAGGACAGTGACCATATTAGGATTCTGCCTGGGGCTCCCAATTAGCTTCCCAGAGTTAGTAATCCAACGCTTTTCAATTTGGATGTCTGGGGCTTGGAGTAGCTCTGTTTTTTTTTTTTTTTTTTTTTTTTTTTTTCATCTCTAGAGAATTTCAGTCAGCTGGAGGAAGTCAGGCTCAGAGACCTCAGAGGTCATGGCGTATACTCATGCTGTCCCCTCTTCCACACAGTCTTGTTAAGTCACGGAAATTTTATGGCAGAAGACCACAGAGCATTATGGCATTATGTCCCATGAGGCACCAAATCCCAGGCGGCATTCAGATGTCTCTTAAATCATTAGTTTTAGTTTGGGCCAAGAAAATGGGGGATATGAAGGATGAAATCTGTTTGAGTTGTGTGAGGGCCTCTTGGCCATGTGGCCATGCATACTGGCACACAGTCTACCTGTCTGTCACACACGGTAAGCTGTGAGTTCTTAAAGGGATTGGCTTTATTAGTCTCCATGAATCTGTAACCAAATTTCAGACAACTGAACAGCTCTCTGACAGTATCATTTGAAGTAAAAATCACGGGCTTAAGTACAGGGATGAAGCAGAAAGTGTCCCCTCGAGTTCTTACAGCAGCATACAAGGGGTCCAAAAGTCATGACCATTACGTTGACGACTTTCTTCTCTTTGATCCTAACCATTAAGAAGCTGTGACTGAGGGAAGATGTAGGAGCTTCCAGCTCTGAATGATAGAGTAAATGGTGCTCACATTCGGTAGGGACGTTACAGAACAATCTGATGACAGCTAGACACACTTCAAGGGAACCAGAGGCCCCCAATTTTCTCATACTATTCCTGTGAGACAGTTGGAGAAACAAGATATTATTTGAACTATTGTCTTTGCTTTGCTTTACCTCTAGCAGAAAACACCAGTGTGTTTTATCTCATTTCAAGCTGCTGTTCAGGAGATAAAAACTCTATTGTACAGAGGTTTGTGCTGAAAAATTCGATCGGCACTGCTCTCCCCAAGTCAATCTTGAGAATCCTGGCAATGGGGAATACTGATGCCCCTGGTTACAAGGGGAGACACACGCAAAAGCGAGAATATGACTATAGGTTAGGTACCCTAAATTTATCTCAAAGCTATTCACTTCCCTGCTGTGATGTCACCCTCTTCCGTGTGACAGCTTCATTAAAGAACCATTAGTTTAGTGTCAAAGATACAAAAGTCCTCTGGAGTTTTTAATTTCTATGGTTGGGTTTACAAGATGGCCAGAAGCTAAATAAAGTCACATTTTATGAAGTGGCGATGGAAAGAGATGCTTTAAGTCATGTGATAACCTTGACTCCTCTCTTCCTGTAGCAGCAGGTGTGAGGACCAGCAGCCTCAGCCAGATTTCCACGTTCTCCACTGTATCACGTTCTAAGATGGGGCTTTTAGAAGATCCCTCCCTTTTGATGAGCAGAAGTTCAAATCATTAACGAATCAAGATGTCGATAGGTCACTGCACTTTAAAGGAGAATTTCAAGGGACTTCAAGGCCCTTTCATTCTTCAAACGAGAGCAACACAGACCTGCATTTCCATGTATATTTGAATAGAAAGATTTACTGGGGTTCTAGAAAATAGGTTAGATTTAGAAGTTCACCACTTTGACAAGGAAAAAGCAATTACACAGAACATTTGCTCTGCTTGACTCCTTCCTTCCTTCCTCCCAGCTTCTCTTCCAGAGTCATGAGTCAAGTACGCAAGCTCTGATGAACAATTAGCCATAGCAAGCCATCCTCTCCCTTAGTATAATAGAGCTATCCATCAGTCCTAAAACTTCATGCCCAGTGGAATATCCCCCACAAACACGGACCCCCACCCTTTCCCTGAGCTTCAAATACAGGGAGCAAGGAAGTTGGTACCTTTTCCATCAGCCTCTTTGACTCAGAAGAAAAAGTCCACTTACATTTCAGCATGTCAGCCGTTCATTCTCAGTGTGGAATCAGATTCCTTTGTATGGGATGCACATCTGTGTTTATCTTTTTGTCTGTTGACTGACGTTCAGTTATGTCCAGGTTTGGGTTCTTACAAATGAACCTGGGGGTGTTCGTGGTTGGGTCTTTGCATGCACATATGGTTTCATTTGGGGGGGGTAGTAAACTCTGAGGACTGGACTGGTTGAATCATATGGTAAGTGTTCCAGTCGTTGTATGGGAATGATTTTTCCCCTCTTGTGTAAACACCTTGGGGTGGAATGGTTGAGTCATGTGATGTAGTTCTGACTTATTGTTTAATTGCTAATTTTTTTTACAAAACCCTTATTGGTATTTTTGCACCTTTATTAGAGGCATGAGAAATTTCAATTCCTATACATTATTTCCCAACCTGGGAAAGATAGCCCTTTACATTTGATTTATTTTTTTCTGATATTATAATTATGCCTCATCGTGGCTTTTAATCTGTATTTTACATAACAAGTAATGCCTTTAATTTACACGATTGTCTGTGACCTTTTTCTGATACTTACATCTTTTGTTCACTTGTGTGTTGTATTGTTTCTTATCATTTGGTACTGAGAGTTCTTTTAATAATATATTTGGGATTAAAGTAATTTTTTTTGTATCTTGTCCTTCTGACAGCATTTTCTTCTGTCTTGGTTTGTTCTCCTTGTTCAACTGACTGTGTTTTGAGGAAAGCAGAAGTTTTCCGTTTGGTGAAATCTAATTTAATAACGGCTACTTTCATGGTTCATGCTTTTGGCTTCACATCTAAGAAAGCTTTGCCCTAGGACGCAGATATTTGTTCCTGAGATTTTGTCTAAGAGTTTCATAGTTGTTGGTTTTAAATTAGGTCTAAGATCCATTTTGAGTTCATTTGACTGATAGCTGTGCTCCTCTTTAGGAATTCCCTTCAGTTGAAAGCAGTTGCCTGAAAGTGACAGGGGTCTTCCCATGATGGCTTGATGTTGAGCCATGGCTGGAACCATTCACGAGACACGGCTGACATGCCAATCTGCCTTTAGAGATGAGCCGGTGCTCTACTGCCTTCCTTGGGATCTTCCTTCCGATGTATCCGATGGCCGATCTCTCTTTCCAGCTCAATTATTTTGACCTTAAGACAGTCACAAAACCAAAGTTAATGGTCAGCTAATTGAGGAGGTTTTGTGGTCGAGCATTCATAGGAAGAGCTAGTGTGCTGACGCTGTGGACAGGAGGAAAATCAGGAAGAGAAACTAAACTTTTGACAGCTCTTTAGAGAAGTCTTTCTCACCGTTTTAGTGACTAGCATTATAAATGCTTTTTGAAAAAGCAAGTAAGATAGTTCATTAAAAAAGCTGAAGTGGTGTTCTTACATTTAATTTGAAATATTTTTCCCACAAAAGAGTGCAAATATTCAGGGAGTGAGAAAGGAGAGGGTGCATAAGTTAGGTTTGAGTTTTTGTTGTTTGTTTTTGTTTTTGTTTTTTAGGACACAAACTAGAGCTGCCTGAAGGAAAAAAAGGACCCTCAACTGACGAGTTGTCTCCATCAGCTTGGCCTGTGGGTGTGGCTGTAGGGCATTTTCTTGATTATTGATTGACGGGAGGGCATTTGGGAGGGTCCAGTTTACTGTCAGCAGAGTTATCCTGAACAGGAGGTGGCTGCGTGTTATTTTAAGAAAGGTAGCTGAATGAACAGTAGATAGTGTTCCTCCATGGTGGGTGCTTGAGTTCCTGCTTCTAGGACCTAGACTCTAGGTCCTTGCTTGAATGCGCACTCTCTCTGGATCCCTTTACTAAGGGGCTTATGACTGAGAGACATGTGAGCCGAGTAAACCTTCTCCTCCCCAGGTTGATCCTGGTCAATGTAGCAGCAACAGAACAAGCTAGCAGGGGGTTAAGTGTGATGGAGAATGCTCTCTCTATATATATGCTAAATCTATGCAGGATGGTGTCATTACGTCATATACAACTGTGCATTAAATAGATACAATGAGAACTTCTAAAGAATCCCTTAAAAATAACAAACAACATGTAAAATGAACCTCTACTTCGAGAGAAAACTGAGGTACATGAGTATTACTTCCTTCCCAGATCTTGAGAGTCAGAAGCCAGCTCGAGTTTCTAGCCATTGCCCATTCTACAGCTATTTGCATCCTGAATTCTCATAATCTGAAAATGGCTGACACACAGCCACTCTCCTGTCTCTAACTCCAGCCCTGCCCACACACTCACCTTACTCCATTGGACTTAAATTTTATAGCCTGAATTCTATACGGAATATATTTCTACAGCAATTTTTGATTCAGTAGAGCGTAGAAAATGAGCATAGTTATACCTTTGTAAATGATAATTTGATCTTTGAGTTAAAATGAGGAAAGATTAAAATGCCAAATTAATTTTCATTTAATTTTATTGACATTAGGTTTAGAAATCTAATCAATCACAAATGATTGATTTTTTTTTAATTTTTATTTATGAGTAAACTGGTGCTTGCTCTCTTTAGACACACCAGAAGAGGACATCAGATCCCATTCAGATGGTTGTGAGCCACCGTGTGGTTGTTAGGAATTGAACCTTAGACCTCTGGAAGAGCAGTCAGTGCTCTTCTTAGCCACTGAACCATCTCTCTGGCCCATGTGATTGATGTTTTAAGATTTTTGTTTATCTAAATCTAAATTATCTATCACAAAAATCCATCCAAAGTATTGGACAGATTTTGAGTAGCTCTAAGGGGAGCTCTGAGGGCGCTTCAGCTGAGCACACACTTGCAGCAGGCACAGGAAAGAGGGGACAAATGGACTCGGTGAGCACTTCACCCAGCAGTCAGCATAGAGCTTCTCCCACTGTACTGGCAAATGAAGTCACATGGTCCAAATGACTTCACAGGCTGAAGCAATGAGGTTATGTAAGGGGCCTGGGGGATGTTTCTGCAATGTTTGGATGAATAGGTATTTTAACTCAACACAAAGAAAGATTTAAGGAACAGAATTAAACCTAAGAAAAGAAATACTGTAGACTAAAGACTATACATGGACTGACCCTGGACTCTGACCTCATGGGTAGCAATGAATATCCTAGTAAGAGCACCAGTGGAAGAGGAAAGCCCTTGGTCCTGCTAAGACTGAACCCCCAGTGAACGTGATTGTTGGGGGAGGGCGGCAATGGGGGAGGGTGGGGAGGGAACACCCATAAAGAAGGGGAGGGGAGGATTAGGGGATGTTTGCCAGGAAACCGGGAAAGGGAATAACATTCGAAATGTAAATAAGAAATACTCAAGTTAATAAAAAAAATGTCAAAAAAAAAGCTACAAAAAAAAGAAATACTGTAGAGAGACAAAAAAAGAAAGAACTGACTTTCTCATTAGCATCTCATTTTAATAAGTTCTGTCTAACTTAGGGGTCAAGGCTGTGAGAAAGACTTAGTTTAAGATGAGGTTGGACAAAGAACTGGAAAGGAAATGGTCTTTGCTAGGCCTCTGGAATGCTGACCTACTTTATTTTTAATTTCTATGATAGAGGTGATGTGTAAAAAATGAAGGGTCCTGTCTTCACGCAAATGTGTTTCTTCATTTCTTAAAAATGTCAACAGGCAAAGAGATTTAGAAAGCATGTGTCTCTGGACCAGATTGTTTACACATAGAATGTTTTCCACAATTCCCCCAGGACGGTTCAGTAGAGCAAGGGACCTTTTGTAAATGGAAGCAGTTGATTGTCTGCAAAACTGTTCCATTAGGTGCCTGTGAATCATTTGGTCCCTTCAAATAGCACAAAGGTCCAAATAACTGGGTATTATTTGGGGGAAAGAACACTGGTTTTGTGAGGTGATGGTGTGTTATTTTCTGTGAGAGTAGCAATGTTGAGATGGATGTATGGGCAGAAGTAGGAGAGAGGTTAAATGTCTGCTTCTCAGAGACTGAGGGTTCCTCTATATTAACATTTTAGACAAGATCCAGTTCCATATGTGTGGTGGTTTGAATATGCTTGATCCATAGGGAGTGGTTCTGTTAGGAGGTGTGGCCTTGTTGGGGGGAGTTTGTCACTGTGAGGGTAGGCTTTCAAGCTCCACCCAGTACACAAGAGTCAGTCTGCTCCTGGCTTTCTTTGGCTGAAGATGTAGAACTCTCAGCTCCTCCTCCACCATGCCTGCCTGGACACTGACATGTTTCCCCCCTGCTCCCCACCCCTTTGATGATAATGGACAGAACCTCGAACCTGTAAGCCAGTCCCAATTAAATGTCCTTTATAAGAGTTGCCTGGTCATGATATCTCTCCACAGCAGTGGGAACCCTAAGGCAAATCTGTAACTCGCTCCTCTCTAGAAGGGGATGAGTAAGGGAGAAGTGTCTTTTGAGGACCATAGAATCAATCGATTTGACTTTAGGAACACACTTTAATGGCTGAAGAAAATTGAAAATTGGTAAAGAATTTCTTAAGAGAGGCTGTCCTCTCAAAGCATTAGAACAGTTATCCACCCCTGCCCTCCCCAAATGGATGAGTGGTCTTTTGGTAACTGCGCTCTCTGAATAAGAGGTTGTGAGAGTTGGGGAGCCCTGAGGCAGACTGTTTAAGGCTAACGAAGTTCAAGGAAGGCCTGGATGCGGTTGCCCTCATTCTCCACGGCAGAGCTGAGCACATTGGCATAATGTATCTTAATAATGTAGTTAAACTGAAACGAGCTGCTGGCAGGCACAGCCTGGGCCCCCTCGATGACAACTGAGATGTTTATGTTAGGTCAGCTCTGAGAGAAAGTTGGTTACTTTAATGTATGTTTGCTGATTCTGATTAATGTGCTCCGTGATCTGTACTCAGCAAGGGCTAAAGAAATGAAAGGGCCCTCTGAGGCTGCTCAGTGGGCTGGATCCAAAGGGCTGGCTTTCTTCTCAAAGCTGAGCGTGAGAGAACGCATGATGACAAGATAAGTTCATTTCTGAAAACCCCATATCTCAGTAAAGAAAAACATCACCGTCTTCCACCATATCGATCCATTTAAGGAACAGTTAGAAATACTCAAAATAAGCAATTGAAAAATTATTTGTGGCATTTATTGCAATATAGTGTCCTGAAATGTTATGTTTCTAATAATGGGGTTGGGGAGACAGCTTCAGCGTTAAGAGTAACCGCTGCCCTTGCAGAGAACCTGGTTGGGTTCCCAGCACCCATGTCAGGTGGCTCCACGGGATCCACAGAAAGATAGCAAGCATGTGCTTTCTTTATAAGTCTCCCACCCTCGTGGTACTGAAGTCCACTTTCTAAATGTCCCTAACTACATTCTCAGGTTTCTGCATCCTATGGGAAATTCAGTTAGATAATTTTTATCCTCTGAGATTTTGTTCTTGGACTTATAAACTAAATATGCTTAATAAACACCTGAATTATATTCCCCTGTGTATGTTGCTGAATACCTGGATCCATTGTGTTCTTTCTTCAGTTATGAAAAAAAGCTTTATTGGTTGATTCATAACTTCATGCAAAGGGAAATTAAACTTAAGGTATTTTTAAATTAACGGTGATCTGACAGCATTTGATGGGATTAAGTTCTGTTTGTTATTTGTTGCATGGTTGAGTTTACTTGCCTTAAATGCTGTCTGTGTGTCCGAAACAGCCTTCTTCCTGTAGGGGACAGACCTACTTATCATCTTCTTGCAATAGATCCCTGGGAACCATAACCTGAATCCCACAGGGTCTCCTCTTCTGTAGAGAGTGGGTTTGGCTTCAACATGTGTCCTGAATTTTCTCCAGTGTTCATGCAAAAATCTGGAGAAAGTTGCTCACAGTGACTTTCTTTGTTTAAAGTGTAACATGTCCTTCTGAGATGTACATGGTCCAAGTGGCAGAACGGGTTTGTCATTCAAAGCAAACAAAGAAAGTAAACTGTGTAGTGCATATGGGTGACTTTCAGATCACTCAGGCTCTCTCGAGAGCTGGGAGGCCATCACCATTCTCTCTGTGAGCCACCTCAGCCTTTCTTCTTTTTCCTTTTCTTTCAGTCATTCTTCAGTCATTCCCAGATGGGTTTATGCCTTAGGGTGAAAAATTAAATACTTTTATAAAATAAAATTTAAACAGAATATCTCTTTGTGTCAGGTGCCCATGTGGCTTACACACTTTATCAAAGATGGGGGGAATTCTATTGCCCACTCTCCTGGTGAAACAGAAAAGGCTACATTCTTGTGCCCAGACAGTGTGGAACATCATTTATTATGTGTGAGCGCCCTTCTTTCTTTATTTTGTTTTGCTTTTAGAGCTGTGCTGCTCACTTATTGATTCGTGAGTTGAGGAAATCCATAGAAAGCTATGATCTGCACACACACCATGTTTATTTCACTTGTGTGATTGATTTCCCCTTAGTTTCTAAGCACACCACCACCCAGCAGAAACAAATATAAGCTGATCATGAAATTTAAACTCTTCCATTTTATATCTACTAATAACCCACTTAAAATTCTAAAAGTTTAATTTTAATACATGATCCATCTTATTTAACTCAATATAGCCAATGTCCTTTCGTTACAACACATAATCAATATAAAATATTAATGAGATAAATTATATTCTTATATAATGGGCTAAGTTAACAGAATCTGGGTTGTGTTTTCTATTCATAACATATCTTGGTTCAAACTAAGCAGTTTTATGAACTGAAGAGTTGCCTATGGTTAGTGGGAAGCTCCGACTGGTGTCAGGTGACCTCTACCTTCTACGTTCATCCTCTGGGTTGTCAAAAAAGTTAAAAATGGTTTCTCTGGGTCAGTTTTCTTCTTTTGTGCAGAATTGATGAAACCGTTCAGAACTTTTCACTGTTCAGTGAAAGCCGAAACACTAATAGAATGACGTCACCTCTTTTTGTACCTTCCTGGAGGTGCAACTCGCTGTAGTAGCAGAAGGAACTGAAGGTTCCTTTAAACTCATTTCTATGAATGGCCTGTCTAGACTTCTCTACCGTTCATGTTCTGGTTTTCCCCTTGCTGTACTTTTAAAGTCATATCATTTACTTGTTGAGCATCTGGCTACAGTTCAAACAGTTACTTTCCCAAAAGTTATACCTGGTAATCTTCCAAAATTGCTTTTAAATAAAATTCTTAAATTGTAGCAATAAACAATACAGAAGGATGTGCTTAAACAATACTGCAGTTGGTCAAAAGCACATAAGCAATTTCAACTCTTATTCCTTGTGTTATAAAAAAATCAATGTTTTTGCTACATTATAAATGTTTTTCATATAATTGTTTGTAGAACTCTAGTAATGCAATTTAGTGGCTGTAAGATCCGACTGATACTTTTAGAACTTTTAGATTTATTTGTTTACTTTATGTGTACAAGCATTTTCCCCCACTTGTGTGTGTGAGTGTGTGTGTGTGTGTGTGTGTGTGTGTGTGTGTGTGTGTGTGTGTGTGTATGCCTGAGGCCTGCAAAAGTCAGAAGAGGATGTCAGATCTCCTCAACTGAACTGACAGATGGTTGCGAGACACCATGGGAGTTTTGGGAACTGAATACCCACGCTCTGCAAGAACCACAAGTATTCCTTCAAACCAAAACTAAATTTTAACTAAAAACATAGAAACACTTAGCCCTTGTCTTTACCTGCAGATCAAGTTCATTTGTGTTTACATTTCTGTATTTGCTGTGTCACTAATTTTAAAGTCACATCCAAAGGATACACCAAAATGCAGGCAACATAGCATAATTAATCTTTTTCCTCAAACTTGTGAGATGTTCTTCATTGGTTGCTATTACATAGAAGGTAATCTGCTCTACAATTTGTATCCTAGTTTAACTGCATGCAGGCAAATGTGCTATATATGAAAAATAACTGAGCTACAAGTGTTTTGGTACTGTAAAAGGAGCCAGTTCTTACGATTTATTTTATATAACAATTTAGGCAATTCACTGCCATCAGCAGTTTGAGTGCAATTCCAGCTGCAATTGGGATACCAGGAGTCTGGGGGGACCTTTAGTGTAGTGGTAAAATCCACACATCCTGGGCTAGCATGGGCAGAGGGACCTAAATTGACCTTGGTTTTGTTCTCAGCAAAAAGACATGGCCTACTCGGTGTGGGTTTTATGGTTCCCATTTGATGTGTGCTGTTTTTTTTTTTATATAATCAGTCCATGACCCCAGAAGATAACAGTCTGACAGACATGACACAGAAACCCTCAGAGCCACCCTAGGCTTTCCCCTCTCTATTCTTTACCTTCTTCCAACAGCCCACTTTGGTTCTGCTGTGGCTTTAGTTTCTAGCCAGTTCCTCAACCACCCCGGCCACCATAACCATGGGCCCCATTCCTGCCACAGGCCCACTCAGGTCTGTCCTATCTGTATCTGCCTACCCCTGTGGGTTCCACAGCACCAGAGGAAATTCCTCTTGAGTATTTTTAAAATAATTACCAACGATCGAGAATAACTCCTAGGATGACCAAGTAGCAAAATGCCTCCAACATCGGAAAAGAAAAGTCACTAAGATGCCTAATTATCTTAAATTCAAAAGAAGTATCAAAGGACCTGTTGTAAAAAAAAAAACAAAAAAAAAACCTGCAAGACAGAATTAACTTCGTTTTTCTGAACAAATATATGGAAGCTTTGTTCTTTGCAAACTGCCGAGTCATCAAGCCTCAATTTTTACAAAGGTAACTGTTCAAAAGGAAACAAAGTTCTAATTGGGACGGGTGAACTCTGACACATGAAAGCCGGGATCACGTTAATGAAAGAGCATCAGAGGGAGTGGGGAGGACCAGAAGCTTCTTTTTAAAAATAACATTTCTTCCTCTCCTTGTGCCTGCATTTCCATCTCACCCGACAGCTTTTCCCAAGTTGTCTCTACAAAATTTCCTAAAAATCCTTATTCCTTTGGCCCTGCGCCACTGCTCACTGACTCTTCCCTTCCTGACCTTAGAAGGCCCACAGAGCATGTCAAGCAAAACCAAAAGGAAACAAAAAAAAACTGGGTGAGACTCTTAACTGGTTGGCAGGCAAAGAGACAGGCTCTGTCTTCCCATCTGCGGTACTAAGAATTTGCTCTTTAATCGTTCTTTGTCCAAGGACAGTCAGATCACTAGGCCCCGGGTGTCAAGGTCACCACTTTCTGAGGATCTGTGACCCTTACAATCTTCTCCCAGCCTCTGCCAGAGCTGTGAGCTCCCAGAAGCTACGCCAGAGAAAGGCGGGCCTCAGAGCTTTTACTGTTAACGGTTAACGTCTTCCTTACCACTGTGGTTCATCGTGGAACTGCTTGTCTGGAGTTACTGCTTCTGTTTTCGTAGATGAGAAAATGGGACTTTAAATAATCAACTACTCACTTAAGATTACACAAATAAGTGACACACATTTCAAATCCCTCACGTTAGTCACATTTATCTTTAAAATCCATCCATAGGCTCCTCCTCGTTATATTGGAGGGGAAAATGGGTTATTGAAGGTTACAGGTATTCGAAAGGTTCTTCAGGATCTTCAGGTCTGATGACAAGCTTCTGACTGCTGCCACGAGGCTGGGACCCAAGCATTGCTTGTCACTTTACCTGAGTGTGAAATACACCTGAAATTCTGATGTCACTGCAGCCTCTGGAAGCACCGCCTACCTGACCAGCTTCTAGTTTACCTGGCGTCTTTTCACGTCATCGCCGTCCACACTGGAGTCTCAAGATGATTTGAGTCCAAGTCGGCTGCCTACACCTTGACTGCCAGGGAAAGTTAAGAGTTCCTAACTCCTACTTTAGAGACCTAGAATAAGTAAGACAAGAAACTCTCCAAACACAAAAAGAGCAAGGGCAGCAGAGAGCCTGGCGGATGGCCACATGAGCGAACACTGAATGATGCTATAGCTCCTTCCACAGGGGCGGACCCGAGCCTCGCTGAGCAGCTGCAGTTAGGTGTGCAGTACCTCCTGTTGGGACGCTGCCTGCCTCTTAGAAGTACTTAACTGGGAGACCTTAAAAGAAGTGGAAATTTACAGGGGAAAAAAAATGAGCGCATGTGCCTGTCCTCTGCCTGCCTTATCCTTCTGGAACGTACTATGGAAATTATTGCCCTTCTTTTATCTGATAGAAAAGGGTGCATAACCCAGTTCTCCTTCTGATCTTCGTTAAAAATAAAGAGTCTGTGCAGATGACAGGCTCGCAGGGAAAACTTTCTCATTATACAGCAAGTTCAACTAAGAATTTCCTCGCTAGGTTCGAGGAACAGCCTCGTTGGAGTACAGAGGTTCTTATCCCTGCAGCTCACTGCTTTGGACATTTTTTTAGTGTTTATGTATTTATAAGCTAACCATTAGGGGCAGAAACACATTTGTCACCACTCTGAACACTGTCAGTATACAGAATGTAGCAATAATTTACAAAGCAAAAGTAACTGGCAAACCACAGCCATCTTGGGCAACACAGTCGTGTCACCTCAAGTCTACTGCGGCCTGACGATTGGCTTTCCTGTCTGCCTGTCTGCTTCCTCAATTAGTGATGTCTAGTAGTGGAATGAACTGTCGATTGATATGCCCAAGCACTCAAGCTAAACTTCTGTGAGATGTATGAAAAAGATTCTGCCCCCAAATATTTTAACTTCTTAAAGCAAATTATATACTAGGTTAATTTTAATTAGAAAAATCAAAATCCCCCTTTTCCTCCCAGAAAGCAGACTCCTTGGGCTTTTTACAAATATTTTCTTCCATAGTTTTTATTGTGTTTCATCTTCTTTTTACTACTTGATTCTCACAACAGTCGTTTAAAGTAGGTATAAAAGAGTTGAATTTATATTTTAATATAGAGTTCTCCTGATGTATGTTTTACAGGCTGGTGCTATAGGACTATTTTCATTTTCCTCTTGAATTAAGTTAAAATACATACAGAATTTACCATTGAGATGATTTATGAATTGACTAGTTCTTCGGTGTTAATCATACCTCACACCACTGCAAGTTTTCTGAAATTCCTCATCCTACAAAGTTGAAATTCCACAGTCATATAAAAATTCCCCATTTCTGTGTTCTTTATATTTTTATTGGATATTTTTTATTTACATTTCAAATGTTATTCCTTTTCCCGGTTTCCTGCCCTATCCCATACCTCCCATCTCCCTTCTTCTATAAGGGTGTTCTCCCTCCCCAACCACCCTGCTTCCCACCCTGACTTTCCGTTACACTGGGAGTCCAGCCTTGGCAGGACCAAGGGATTTTCCTCCCATTTGTGCCCAACGAGGCCATCCTCTGCTACATATGCATCTGGAGTCATGGGTCTGTCCATGAGTACTCTTTGGGTAGTGGTTTAGTCCCTGGGAGCTCTGGTTGGTTGGTATTGTTGTTCTTAAGGGGTTGCAAACCCCTTCAGTTCCTTCACACCTTTCTCTAACTCCTCCAACAGGGACCCCATTCTCAGTTCAACAGTTGGCTACTAGCATTTGCCTCTGTATTCGTCTCCTGTATTTGTCTGAGCCTCTCAGGAGACAGTTATATCAGGCTTCTGTCAGCATGGACTTCTTGGCTTCATCAATATTGTCTAGATTTAGTGGCTGTATATATATGGGATGGATCCCTAAGTGGGGCAGTCTCTGGATGTCCTTTCCTTCAGTCTCTGCTCTAAACTTTGCCTTCCTATCCCCTCCTATGAATATTTACCCCTTTTAAGAAGGACTGAAGCATCTGCACTTTGGTTGTCCTTCTTCTTGAGCTTCATGTGGTCTGAGGATTGTATCTTGGGTAATTCAATCTTTTGGGCTAATATCCACTTATCAGTGAGTGCATACCATGTGTGTGTGTTTTTTTGGTTTTTTTGTTTTTGATTTTTTTTTGTTTGTTTGTTTGTGATTGGGTTACCTCACTCAGAATGACATTTTCTAGTTCTGTGTCCTTTATATTTTAAAGAAATAAAAATACCTCAAATCAGCAGGATGGCCTTGCTTTGTTCTATTTCCCCCCTTTTCATTGTGAAGTAAACATATTCTCACTAGAAATATCTTCAGTCTGTAGGCAACAAGGTGGGTTGACATGGATCATTGGGGAGTTTTCGTTAAAGACCAAGTTTAATTTGGAAGGCGCTCTGTTTACTGAACAGAAAGAGAAACATATTTTCTTCTTTTGAGTTTGAGCCATTTCCTGTTGAAGAAAGTATTTTTTGTTTACTTACTTGCATAAGTTATGACGGAGGAAGGAAGGGCATATTGAGCGTGTTTGTCCAGAATTTGTATTCTATTTTATAAAAAAAAAATAAAACTACCCAGAATATTATATCCCTTCTAAACAAAGGCTTCATGATTAATTCTCAAATTGTGGATGGAACTCATCCTAAAGTTATACGCAGAAATACACATGTAAGTGATTTATGTGTGTGGACTTATGATTAAAAGAATTCATCAAATACTTTAAAAAGTTCACGAGGCTCATAAATCAAAACGCAGAGCACTGTGTTAGAGCACAGAGGAGCACAGAGGAGACCTTGAAACAGACCCACTATAACAGAATGTGCATCTGGTGTCCTTGCAGCCAGACCCTTTTCTTGGGACTGTAAGGTATGGAAGGTCTGTACTTTCTATGGTCGCTCCTGTCACTGTTTTACAAGGTCAATATTACTTGAGATCAAACTGGAATACCATAGAGCAGGTTAGAGTGGCCACTTGCTGATTTAACTTTTTCATAGTTTTTATTTTCTTTTTAATTTTTTGATATTATAATATATATTCCCCCTTTCCTTTTTTCCCTCTAAACCTTCCATATAACTGTCTCTTATCACTTTCAAATTCATGTCTCTCCTTTCATTAGTTCTTTCTGCATACATATATGTACATACATGCATATACATACATGTATATTCCTAAACAGAACCTGCTCAGTCCATAGGATTTTACTTGCATGCGTGTTTTCAGGTTGGGCTGTTTGTGATAACCAATTGGTGTATTCTTCCCTGGTGAGACACTAACTTTTCATCAAAGGAAAAAAAATACCACAAAGTACAGAATGATATATTATAAATCAATATAAATGTGTTAATGTAACCACCAACTTTTTTCTTATTTTTATTTACAATGAAAGCCTGAAATGTTTGTATTTGACAGAACTCCTAAGGTGATGACCCTGGTGCCAGCATCAGCCATGCTTGACTTGTTTTTAATTTCTTATTGTTTAACGTAACTCCTGACAAATCTCTCGGCACTTTCAAAAATTAATTTATTTTTTACTTATTCACTTTACATCCCACTTACAGCCGCCTCCCAGTCACCCCCCCACAATTCTTTATTCCATTCCCTCTCCCCTTCTCCTCTGAGCAGATGGGGACCCCCTTACTCTGACACATCAAATCCCTGCCAGGCACTACTGGGGCCAGACAAGGCAGCCCAGCTAGTAGAACATATCCCACAGACAGGCGACAGCTTTTGGGACAGCCCCCGCTCCACTTGTTTGGGACCCACATGAAGACCCAGCTGCACATTATATGTGTGCAGAGAGGCCTAGGTCTGGCGCTCGGTTAGTGGTTCAGTCTGTGAGAGTCCCCAAGGGTCCAGGTTAGTTGACTCTGTTGGTCTTCTTGTGAAGTTCCTATCCCCTTAGGGGCTGCAATCCTTCCTGAATTTGTTTAATAAGAATCAGCATGAGAAGAATTTGGCCACTATTTGCAAGTTACTGATGAAACTATGAAATGGCATTAACTCCCATGACAACAATGCTCTTTAAATTAAAATGTGAGTGCACAGTTCCCTTGTTATGTGATGCTTTCAGAAACAGTCAACTCTGACACAGGAGGAAAGGCTAACTTTTAGAAATGCATTTCCTTTACTTTAAGAGATGCCAAGTATCCTGCACACTCTATCAGACAGATGGCTTGAGAGATGATGATACAGATCCACTTTGAACTGGTCCAGGAGCCTGAGGAACAATAATTCTAGATAAGCTACCTACTAAAGCCTGCATTTCATAACCAACACCCATCAGATGAGTCGGGAGAGTGCCTCATGTGCACTCATAAAGCAGTGAGAGTGTTTACCTTAAAATAAGTAGGGTGAGCCCTCACAGGATTGCCAAATTTTATTCCACCTGCCCCAAGACAGCATACCAATCTGCAGCAGTTCCCACATATTGTCCCTTAACTTTGTTAAAGATGAAAGATGCTCTCCATGGAACGGGGTGGGGGAGGGGAGACGAGAGAAAGATGATGACCTCCGGAGAGGTTGGGCTTCGTGGGCAAAGCCCCTGCTTTGCTCCAGTCCTTTCCTAGTTGACAGCTGACACCGACAGTGACTGTCAGTGTCACAAGCCTGGCCCCAGGCTGACCTCAGAGAAGCAGGGATGGGATTAATTCCTGTTGGGCTGAGGTTTCTCCGTGTACCTGGCTCTTGACCTCTGACTCTTCCCTGATCCCTTCCTCCTTCCCTCCCCATTTTCAGGAGAGCCACTTTCCCCACACCAGCTGTTCAGGCTCTCTAGTCCTTCAGCTCCCTACCAAGAGAGGAGAGAGTCAGGGAAGTAGAGACAAAAAGGTGAGAAGGTCAGGCTATCTGTGCCATTGTCCCCACACAGTGGCAGAGACTGTTGTGTCCCTTACCTCCAGCTTTCTGTCTCAATCCATCTGTTGTGCTCACTACCACCCCCTGCCACCCCTACAGAAGTGTAGGTCAGGAGAAGGCTAAGGCTGCCTGCGTATCTAGGATCACTAGAGCATCTGACCACTCTCGGTTGCTGACTTTAACAATGCCCACACCTTAAACCCCGCCTTTGCTTTATTTTCCTCAGTCACTGCTGGGAAATAACATTCTTAGCTGAGAAAAGGAAAGTCAGCCACAGACAAGCGAAGTCACACAGTCAATTCACAGCAAGACCTTGACCTCCCAGCTGAGGAGATGAATGCTCCCATGACTGACAGTACTGGTCTAGCTGCTTCTCCCAACCCCATGCTTACCTCCTGCTCAGTCAGGTAGACAGATGCTTCCTGCTACTTCCAACTCCGGTTTGCCCATCATGGTTTGAACTTGGTTATCTTACTGGGCACTTAAAAGGCAACCCAACATAGACAAATACTGTTTCCCTAGAGAAGGTGATGAAATTTCCTCTGTGAGTGAATTCTGATCATGAAAAGTGAGAGTGAATGAATGATATAAAAGTGTCATATGAGACTCAGAAATGGGGACGAGTTAGGGAGGAGGTGTCAGCAGGGACAGACCTGAATCTGAAGGGACTCTGAGCAGACAGCAGACAGGTGAAGACATAGAACCCATGGATGTCTACCAAGCCGAGAGAAAAAGAACAGACAGCATCAATGAAGAGAAAAAAATATCAAACAAAAAGCTTGGTCACTATAAACTCTTCTGAATCTCCAATATGGATAGAAGTGACTACACTTCTGAGGAGAGGCCCTGGGTACCTGGCCTGTTAGAAGTCTTGAATTTTAGAGACACTGTCTAAAAATGAACTGTGTCAAAATCCTCTCCTATAAAGGTAGAATCTAAGACTGCTTTCTTTTTAGCAACCTTTCTTTTTGCACGTATTGTCTGCACTAGCTAGCTTAATTCTATACCTGATTGAACTTTCCACTTGCTGTTGCCAAATTATACCTGTGAGAATTCTCTTTTGATGTTTTGTTTTCAATCAGCTAGAAGGTTATAATACCAAACTATTCTTTTTCAGTTGGCTTAATGGAATTATTATTGTTGATTGAGTGTAATCTGTTGACACGTTTACCTGCTTTATTTGATTAAAGCTTGGCCTTTGTAATGGCACCACTGTCACCTAAAACCATGGCTATCCCCTCAGGTCCTCTGCTACCTCAGTCTCATCCTTGGCCCTGGAAAAGAGGACTTCCTAGGGCTGTGAACTCTGTCCGTGTCATGGGCATGGTACATGGAAAGCATTGCTCAAAGAAACCATTGTCAAGACTCAGCATGGAGGACAGTCGCTTTTATACAACCATCTTCAAGCTGCCGAGCTCCCGATCAGTCAACAGCTATTTATTTGGCTTCAATCACGGGCTCAGTAAAGTCCTAGGTGACCGCTATGCACACAAACCGGACTAGCAGTAGTCAAGTCTATTATATCAGTGACCTTGAACCAGCTCTCCAAGTTTGAAGAAGTTTGATGGCTGACACAGATGAGTTAAGTCATCTAAGGACACAGAAATAAAGGCACTAAGAGCCAGCGATAGGATACAGAGAACGAGCTGGGATAAACTAGAGAGTTTAAGGAGAACAAATAAAACAGGGAAAGTCGTATGTTTTCCTACAAACTCTCATGTGAGAAACTTCTACAGCTAAAAACAAGTTTATGCTTACATTATATATGCTTGTTTCATAAATAAGCTATTAATCTAAATGTAAGTTCACCTATATATAGTTTGGCATCTTTACTGTAATCAAAGAATATGTGTATGATTAAAATTATTTACTAGTTTTTTAGTTTGATCACCTGAACTACATGTCCAGAGATTGACTTGACATTTGTGTTGAAACATTTAAGAGATCTAAAGTTAAAAATTACAAATAGGAGTTATTGAGTTATTAGAATTTATCCTTTGAGAAATCAGTCTTATTTAAACACAATATCATCACTTGTACTTTGCATTGTGATGTCATATAACCATCTCCTTCTTAAAAACTCATTCCCAAGCTCGTTTATAATGAACTTTGATGTGTTCATCCCCTCTGTTAGACTCCTTCTCCCTCCAGCCCTCCTTTCCCTTTCAGATCCTAATGTCCCCCTTATATTCAAGTCTCCCTTCTTTCCTCCATGCACAGGATAAAATATGCTGCACTTTGTGAGACTGACTTATATGACAAGCCACAATGATCTCCAGTTCCATCCATTTTCCCATTTATGGCATATCGTTCCTCTTTATGGATAAATAAAACTCCACTGTGTATATTTGCGACATTTCCTTTGTCCATTCATCAGTGGGCAGTGAGGCTGACTCTAGCTTGGCTATTGTGAGCATCATTGTGATAAACATGGATGGGCAGGCATCTCTGTGGGATGCTGACCTGGACTCCTTTGGGTACAATAACCAAGAACGGTATAGGTGGATGGAATGATAGTTCTGGCTTTGTTTTCTTGAGGACCCCACAATGCTGACTTTTACAGTGTCTACGCTCATTCACATTCCTCTCTGTAGTGTGCAAGTGTACCCTTTGATGGAATTCTCCTCACATTTTTGTTTCTAGGGAACAAATTGTTAATTAGTATAATTTACCCGTCAATTGTTTTTTAGTGTATGTGCTGCCGAAGCGAACACTCCTGTCAATTTTTTAACCCTCGAGAGTGTTCACTGTTATGAGGAACACAAGTATGCAGTGTCTGCATTCTCATAAGTCAAACTCATCCCAGTTCTTCCCTTCCTGTCCTACAAAATGAACAATGACCAACTGTATTTCGCCTTCTTAGGTCTTCTGGAACTTGGGGTAGCCCTCCAGTCAAATCTTCATGTTGTGCTTACTTCCAAATTTATTTTTAAGTTTTTTTTTTTTTTTTCATTTGGTTAATGAAATTGCTTCTTACTGAGAAGAGTTTGCCTTTGTATAAGCTTTTTCTCTTAGTCAGTGAAGGGAGCCACTGGGATGCTTAAGAAAATAGAGGAGAACAGCTCGTGCCTGGGCGCATGCGCAGGTGCAGGCCCTGCATTTTACAGTTTCCTGGGGCTTTGCTACCCCTGGACTGTAGGATGAGTCCCTCATACTGTCTGCATGAAAGCCCTTTGCTTCCGGTCTTCAGTAGCAGTCTCTTCGGCTTCGCTTTACATTGCAGAGCATCTTTGTCTTACACATTTAAACTTCTTGGTTGGGGAAGTTCGGGTGTTTGGACGAAAAGAACTAAGAAATGGATTAACCAATCTTGACACCGATTTTTAAAACTTTTCTCTTGATATCCAACTCCAGGCAAGATGATTCTCCCCGGCAATGGAGCCAGCTCCACATACTTCTGTGTGATAGTTTGGCCTCTTGATGATTTTCCATTTCTAAATAAAACAATGTCCTGCAGCACGGGTTTATTCCTAAGTATGAATATCCAGGGACCACCTTCGAGGCTGCTTTTTTAGAACATTTGAGCCCACTAAAGTATCATTATTATACATATACGTATACACTTGTAAGTACACCCTGCTGAGATCACTCAGTGTTGCTCATGCATATTTAGGGCTGATCTCCTAGGACTGGTGAATCTTTGGGGGCAGGGGTTGTCCTTGAAGAAGACTTGAGACCCTACCTCACAGCAGCCATTGATTGCCTGTAGTTCTTCTACGAATGAAACCTCTCAAGAATCCCTCGCCTACTCTGCTATGTCAATTGGTGTTGTCATTTTTCAGGTTTTACTTAATCAACCATATGGTTGCGATTTTGATATGACTCCTCTATCATTCCTAGAAAACACCGTCTCAGTGCTCGGACTCTTAAAATTTTTCTACTCCTCTTCCGTGATGTTTTCCTGAGATTTAAGTTTAGGGTTTTTTGTGTAAAATATATCAGTTGGGGCTCGACATCACACAAGTGTTTTCTGTATTTTGACAAGTTGTGACTCTACTCTTGAAATTACTGAATCACTCTGGTGTAAGGAGGACTTTGGGCTCCACATTGCCTGTACCAACACTGCTCTAGGCCTAAGATATTTATCCCCTACAGGCAAACTTTGGAGGGAGCTATGCAGCTCTACAGGACACACTTTGGTCTAGAAGTCAAATCTCTTGTGTCCTCGAAACCTTCCTCTGTCCTTTATCCTATGGTGGTCCATTGATTTCAGTGGCAGAGGCCCAGGATTCTGCATACAGACAAACTGAATGGTTTTGTTTTAAATGGCTGGTTTCACTTACCACCAGATGGCACTCTAGTATTACCAGGGAATGCACATGTGCTAAACCGATGGTTTCATAAACCAGAGGAGAAAACAAACCTGTTGGAGTATATAGGACCACAATTTTCTTTGTAGGGTTGATCAGAAACATCTGCCTAGCAGGAGCATCAGCAAGAAAACAATACACACTCAGAGAGATCATAATCCTTGCTCTGATTGGAACCTTTCTGCTGTAAGTTTTCAAATTGATTGTGAATTGTGGTTGCTACATTAGTGGAAGAATACTTAGGGCATTCTCAAGATTCAGTGTCCAGTCTGTAACTTATTGAAGCCCAATTCTTTATTCATCCCATAGCTTGTAGAAAGTAACTTTAGAGTAATTTTAAGCAGTTTATTTCTGCTGGCTTAAGTCTTCTAGGTAGGCTGTGTGGGAAGAGCGATGTCATTCTTAATACGGCTGTCTTTGCTCAAGTGTCTCTCAGAACAGACAGGTGAAGATCAAAGGGTGCATGAGTCTCTGAATTCACATGACCTTCCTGAAGGATGAATGTTCAACACATAGCATACAGGTGACACCTCCCATCAGGATGTGAAACTTTGATCGTAACCTCTTGAAGAACAAAAGTTGCAAATTAACCAAATTCTAACAGGGGCCATTTTATCCCCATATTCCGAGGTCATTCCTTGTTCCAATCTTTTGCCTTCCTTTTCAACTAGGTTGTTCCTATAAAACTCTATTTTGTTAATAGTAGGAAGAGAAGATTGGTATGAGTCTATGAACTAAACTGAGCCTCAGTTCATAAAGTTGTTTATTAAAAAAAGTCCTACCGAAAAAACAACGAAACAAAAAACAACAAAAGCACCTTGATTTTTGTTTTAAAGGGAAACTCACCAGACAGTGGACAGACAATACTTACTTTGGAACAACTGGAACACTTGGAGATTTGCCTGAAGGAAGCAGAGGAAAAAGCCAAAGCTCTATTGGAACAGGTAATGCCTAACATGGGGCCTGGAAATGTCTACTGCTTGGGCTGCCAGAGAGCAAGTGTAAATGCTTTAACTTCAGACCCATCAACACAGCACAAGTGTACACACACACACACACACACACACACACGTGTGTGTGAACACGTACACACATGCACATGAACCTATGCACATACACACATGATGCACATGAACCTACACACATACACATGACCACTCACAGGCATACACACAGGGACACACACACACACACACACACACACACACACACACACACACCTCCTTCATTTCCATCAACACTTCTTTTAATCTACAGAGAACTTTCAGCCTTTGAAACTGTGTTTTTCCCATTATATTTTATTTGGTTTTCATTCACTACAAGCTCCTCAGGAGTCCAGTGGGCCTTTGCTAAGCACATGGTTTCCCTGAGAAAGCAATGCGTACTTGCAGTATAAACAAATAAACTAAGAGGTAGATGAAACCTAGCAGAACCGCACAGATTCTTCTGGAATTGTTCTAGGGAAGTTGACTCTGCAGAGGGGTCTTCAGATAATGGCTTCCTTTCGGCGTTTTCTAGAACCAAGCAAAGCAGGTCATAAGCGGTGCTTGACCTATGCAGATGCCCTGGACATTGCATAGCAGACGCCCTCTGTACATGACTTGATTTTAGGGACAGTGGGTGTGGGCTATCAGTAATTCTCAACCAGGGTCTCTACCATTTCCTAATAATTCTGTATTTAGGGGAAAAAAAAGAACTAACAAAACCAAACCACAATCAAAATCAGTGAACTCTTTGTTGTGGTGGACTCAGAGTAGAAATCTTCCCAAGTTGGGTCATCCTGTGCGACACAAGGTCACCAATGTCCACCCGTAAAGACAGTGAGTAGAGGGCAAAGGAGAAAAAGCCCCAAATGACAGAAATCTGTATTAATTTCTCATCATGATGGACTGGGGACAGAGTTAGCAAGAGGCTATTTCATGAGGCTTTTAGATTAGCATAGGTATTTATACATTTGAGTCTCACAGGAATGTTTGAGGGACTTGGAAGGAGGAGAGGCTTGTGTGTTATGAGGAGAACTTTAATTGACATGCAAAGGAACCCACACAGCAGCCTTCATTTCCTTTTCACTCTACAAGAAAACTGAGTCCTCTGGGGGCTGCTTACTGTGTACTGACTAAATAGAATCGATGCTGTGGCTTTCCCAGGACTTTCCCAGATCAATGAAACTGGCGTTCCCTTGGGAAAATGTTCATTGCAGATCCATGCCCTGTTGTTTTCCTGAAGTAAACCGCAAATGATAGCAAAACCATGAATTATATAGAAAATAACGATTGACATGAGACTGTCTCAAGCTGCTCCCCATGGAAAGCTAGAGTTTCAGAGCAGCTTTGAATACATAACTAAGAAACACCTACACTAAGATGTCTGTTTATTTTATAACCAAAAGCTTTTTATTACCAATTTTCTCCCCCTACTCTCAGAGACAGGTTGTTGCTATAGACCAATTGGCCTCAAAGTCACTATTCATTCAATGTTGACCTCAAATTCATGGGAATCCTCCTGCCTCAGTCTCCCAAATCCTGGGATTAAAAGTGTGTCTTAATAATCTCAGCTCTGAATTTTTATTAAAATAAGTGAGATTCAATTTATTCATAACACTTGTTTTTCATAAAGTATTTCTACTCGACACAAATAACTCCTAATACTTGAATTCTTAACTGGAAGAATTATTTGTTATTACAGTAAGCAATTAGCTATAGTTTTTCAGCATTTAGAAAATTAAGTATCTACAATAGAAATGAGTTTCATCCAAATTTTTTGTACCTACCATAGTAAAAGGCTAGTGACCTACTTGGGGAAGGAAGGTAGACAAGCAGTTTCTCAAGCAGCTCACAGAGAACAGAATTGGTGGACAGGTAGAGAGGGGATGTGGGTACTTGTATGGCTCTAGTGAACTGCGTGGTAATATTAGGTTTTGGAGTCTGAGCTACTGTCTTCACATAGTTTTCAACATTTAAGACTTGTATGACCAAGAGAATTTAGCTAGAAGCTGGCAACAGTGTGAGGAACAGAAAGAATGATGTATAAAACACATGATTATAAAGATTTCCAATATTGTGGTTTTAATTAATTTGGGCATTTTATTACACTTGGCTTTCTCTACTACTGCTGTGGAAACAGATCAATCAAACATAAACTTGGCTCCCGAAGTGTTCAACCCTGATGCTTCTGCCTTCTGCTCTGACCTTGTCTTTGAGAAGATAAAGGACTATACTTAGTTGAATCTAGAAATACCTAGTGAAAGTCAGAAATAGTTTTGCACGAATTTTAGGTCCTATAACTTGCAAAATGGGGAGTTTCAGTAGTTAAGTGTGTAATCCACACTGGCTGGGAAAGAAACCTCATGATTCCATGCAAGGGTTCGCCCACAGGAAGCCAGGAGGGCACCTCAGCCTTTCCAGGCTATTGTTCCTGTCCAGTAAGGATGAGGCTTAGACAAGACACGTAAAAGCTTATTAGCAGAAGGAATGAAAAATGGCAGAAACAGGCAGGGGAAAAAAAAAGCACAGTGCTTTCATTTCTTAATTTGGGTGGAAAGCTGTGGGAACGTTTATCTTTCTACTCTCAGTAAGACTTTCTGTTCCAGTTAGACATCATTTTTCCTTTAACTGATGACGTGAAGGTTCCATAAGGCTCCAAGTGAACAGAACATTCATATGTTGCTGCTGCTTCCCTGTAGTTTATGTGACATGCATGGTATACACAAAGAAAAGCATTTTACTTTTTCTCCTAGAGTTTCCTAAGCTCACATCTTACATGGCCAGCCATCTGAAATGCACTGTAAATGCTCTTCCGTGAATGAATACAGCGTCTTTCTGTGTTTTCTAAAACTTATATTTATTTGTTTGTTTCTTTAGTGTGTGTGTGTGTGTGTGTGTGTGTGTGTGTGTGTGTGTGTGTGTGCGCGCGCGCACGCGCGCTCAGAGGACAGTTTTCGAATGTTGTTTCTCTGCTCCCACTACGTGGATCCCAAGGATGGAGCTGAGGTGATCAGCTTGGCTGGAAGCACCTTGCTTCCATCTTGCTGGCCTGAGGAGCTAAGTTCTTTCTTGAGTGCCTCAAGAATTCCCAGTGCAGACCTTAGCTTTGCAGCTATTTTGCTTGCCGGACACAGCAGTCCTGTGAGGAGCTCTGTTATAATCCACACTTTCTAGTGAGGGCAACTGACTCAAAACACCCTCATTTCTCCAACGCCATGCAGTCAGGAAATAGTGACCCTGGCATTAGAACTCAAATGTGTTTAATTGACTCTCAAAGATCTTTTAAAAAAATGTTTTCATGGGGTTGGGGATTTAGCTCAGTGGTAGAGCGCTTGTCTAGCAAGTGCAAGGCCCTGGGTTCGGTCCCCAGCTCTGAAAAAAAGAAAAAAAATGTTTTCATTAAGCTTTATTTCATGCAATATATTTGATCAAGTTCCTCCCTCCCCCCAATTACTCCCAAATTCCCTTTTCCTCTTCTCCCTACCTGTATAGTCTCCCTTTTTTCCTTCTCACTCAAAAACAAAACCAAAATAAAAACCTGAAATCAAAACAAAAAATTGGTAAAACAAAATTACCAAAGTAAAGCAAAGAGAAACAACCTGTCCCCCAGTGTCCTATCTCCTCCCAAATACCTTGGAGTTAGTGTTCTGTTGGCCAACTATTTCAGGGTATGGGGTCTATAAGGTATATAGTTTAGATACTCAATGATGCCCCACTGAAGGAAACTGAATTTCCCTTTCCCAGATGGAATCAAGTGCAAACAGATTATTAGTGAGTGGTAGGATCCTGTGTCCACTCTTAGCACTGGGACCCCATCTTGTTTGAGTCTCTGCAGGTCCTATGTCTGCTGCTACAGTCTCTGTGAATTCTTATGTGCACCAGTACTGGTGAGTTGTTGGTCAAAGGGGTCCCGTGAGCCTGCTCCACAACAATAAAATAAAATAAAATAAAATAAAATAAAATAAAATAAAATAAAAACAGCCTATTGCCAAGGCTACTGGTTGCTCTCTACAGCTCGATAATAATAAGGCCCTGTTACTGAAGACAGCCCTCCCAGTCCTTAAGAATGCGTAGACATAAGCCAGTGACACAGAAGACTTTTCTCTACCCTGCCACAGTGAACAGGAAGAATTTATCTTGATCCCTTGACTGGGGTTTTTACCCTTGAGGACTTGTTGAACAAATAGTTTGGCAGGCCCTTCCTCCAAGTTTCTGATTTACTAGATCTGGTGTGGGGCTTAATAATTTACATTTCTATCAAGACCCCATCTGGTTTCAACACAGTTGCTCACCCAGACCTCAAGAGGGTTTTCTTCCCTGTTATCCACCACTCCCCAGCGGTGTGGAGCAGCAGGGTCACTTAGGATTCAGCTTGAGAGCACTAAAGGGACAACCCGGAAAAAGGTGGAGGGTGACTTTTCCTCACATAAAGTAAGTGTGGTGGTTGGTACATGGAGGTCTGAGCTCTGTCTTTGGCATCAACAAATATGGCCTCCATTCTCTCAAGGACCTATTCATAAGCCAGGTAGTGACAGAAGAGGCAAGAGCGAGATAGGAAGTTTCCTCTGGAGACTTCTGGTAACCTCACATACCATCGACCTTGTGTTTGCGTTAGAACTGAGACATACAAGTAATTAACTGTACACACAATTAATAATTGTTTTAGCCATTACCAGCCCAAGTATGAGGACTTTTTTTTTCATTAAGAAAGGGAGAATGGATCTTTCATAGAAAAAGCAATTTCTGCCTCCTTATCTACCCCATTGACCACACTGGTGCACACACAGCTTTGTCCTGGTGAACTCCATGCTCTTCTGAATAAAACAGGCCACGTTCTCAGCACTACCTGCTGAGGAGAGAATTCTTTCACCACCAAATCATCTTGGCACCTTTGACACAAACATTAATAGTCTTGGATGTATTGGTAATCCCTGAACACTAAACACTCTCCCTGGAGCTCCACCTGTGTGACCTTCAGCAGGCACTGCTCTCTGGAAGTCCCAGTTATCATATCGTTCCTGGAAAGATATTTATGCTCTTGGGTGCTTCACGCAGAAGAGAGGCTTCGGTGTCTCAGACTAAGACAAATGAAATGGTCTATTTGCTGTTTCCTTCTAAATACCTGACATCATAGCAATGCATCTCAAAGATGCAGTAGCCACAGAATAGCTTTAAAAGCCTGGAAAGTATTTAAAGCATAGAACAGACATAGGGAATGTAACCAGAATAAAGGATTGTCCTGGGAACCTTGACTCCAATGTTCAGAGGCAATGTCGGCTAAATACAGAGCTCAGTTAGCAGACAGTGATATGCACTGAACTCTAGGATTCCTAACTAGAGTTTCCTCTGCTGTCTCTGTATCCTCTTCCCCTGGACTCAGTCTGACTGCAAAATCCCCCTGTGGGCACTACTGACTTGGAAAGTTGTTAAAGTCGAGACCATGACAACTTTAGTTAGCTAGCTTTCCATGTTGCTGAGGCTGGACCTTCTGTTTGTTGTTCTGCGTAGTTTTCCACTTCACAAATATTTACTGAACACCGTGCTGAAAAGAGGAGGCACAGCACTGAACAGACTGGCAAATTCTCACTCAGAGAAGACATTCATGTGGGAGGGGCTCGGCACTGACACATCCATGCTGAAAGCGCAGAGCTTCCAGTGCTCTTGTGGCTGGGCCAAGCTAAAGAAAGCCTGGGGTGGGGGTGGAGGGTGTCCTGCCTCGGAAGCCTCCATATTGAGATTAACCAGTGGGCTCTTGACCTTGAGAAAATGGAGATTGTAGCCCATTCATATTCTTTCTGCGTGTCTGTTTATGTATGTCTTTGTCCCTATTTCTCTCTGTCTTTATCTTTCTCTGACTCTGTCTGTCTGTCTCTGTCTCTTTGTCTCTCTCTGTCTCTCTCTCTGTCAGTCTCTTTCTCTCTGTCTCTGTCTCTGTCTCTGTCTCTCTCTCTCTCTCTCTGTGTGTGTGTGTGTGTGTGTGTGTGTGTGTGTTATTCTTATGTAAGAAATGAAACAATGAGACCTAAGGCCCAGTTTCCGCCTTAGATTCTTATTGGGGCCTCCGGTTTTAGGTTTTATCTTCCACACTAAGTTCCCAAAGCAGACGGGACATTTCTTTCAGGACTTCTTTGGCAGGAGTGTGCAATAAACAATGAAATGGAGCTCAAGTGGCAGCTGGTGGGTGGAAGGGAACAGATCACAATGGAAGATCGGGGAGGATCCTGCAGTTTACCTTCTCTTAGGAGTTTCATCAGCGGCTAATATGCAACCTTGCTTCTCCAGCATTTGTATGTGCATTATTATTTAGCTTGGACAAGAAAGAAAGAGAAACCTGAGGGATTAGCATGTCATGTTTGATCTTAATAACCAAGAAGTAATTAAGCATTTTGTATCAAAGACTTTATGTATCTTCCCATTATTTTCCTCTCTCCAATTTTAATGTTGGATAATTTTTTAGTTATAGAAAGAACATTGATGTCTAGCAAAGTTTTAGACACTGAATGTCTAAAAGTATTTTGGTGTGCACTGGGATTGTGACCAAATAAAATAGTCCTAGGTCATCTTTACTGTTTGGATGCAACGACAGGTCCCCTGAGTCAAGTGCGTTTGAGATATTCCTTCTGGAAATGCTCAGAAATCGTGTTCCACGTACCAGTATGAAAGCCAGAGGTTTTATGAATGAGTTTCTGTTCCCTGATCTAGTTTGAAGTCAACTTTTAATGCAATAAAAAGCTCACACATTCAGTTTGGTTTGCAATGGGTTTCTTTGCCACTAAGAAGTCTTGTAATGTGGAGCCTCATTGGGTGAGTCTGGGTTAATCAAAGTTTTGACTGATTTTAGAGCCTCTTTAATTATAAAGTCTAGCTCCCTCCTTTTAAAGCAGATCCTAGTCTTTACTCTGTGACTGGGTTCTTGGGTATAAATTGGACAATGTATGGGCAGAAATTCAAGTCCCTGAAGAGATTTTTTTGTTTTGTTTTGAATGGAATCAGGCGCAAGAACAGAATGGCTTCTGTTGTTGTCACAGGCTGGCTGAGTGGACTGCTAGCCTGTTACATAACTGAAGACTTCCTTTTGCTTGTAAATGTCAAGATCAAACTGAGGTCAGTTTTAAATAGCTGACTGGGTGCTAATTAATGTGATTTTCCTATATGAGGAAAAGCAAAAGTCCTTGTCCCTTAGGAGTCATGGTTTTGTTGATAAGAGCAGATAACTTTCACATGGACTTTACCTCTTTTTTTCTTTATAATGCTTCTTCTGCAAAGATAAACTCAGTTTTCTTAGTGTTTGCTAGTAAAATAAAAGTTAATTCTTCCTCTGCTATAGTAAAATACCTGAGGGTGAGTGCTTATCTATAAGGAAAGGAAGCTTATTTAGCCAATAGTTTCAGGTGATCTGAAGTATGGTATCAACATCCTTTTAGCCCTGGTGACAGACTCATGTTGGATCATATCACAATGGCAAAAACTTACAGGACAGTGGTGAGTGGTGTATACACAAGAAAGATTGAGAGCAAATGCCAGTTTTGCTTAGAACAACATTGGCAGGAATTCTCTGGTTCTGCAGGACTTAAGCTTCCTGTGTGAGGCAGACACTATTCCTATTCTTTAGAAGATGTAGATCCCACGCCCCAACTCCTTGCCAGCAGACCCCACCCCTTAACAGTCTCCTTACTTTCGCAGCAGAAACCACTCTGGGAGTCTGTGCACCCTGCACACATATCTGTCAGGTGTCAGGGTTAAACCATACCTCAACCATAACATTTAGGCTCATCCTTTCATTCACTTATTTCTTCTTCCGAAAATATTGAACGTGTGAGCTAGCATTCTTCTAAGTATCCCCATATAATAACTCGTACACTTTTCCAACATTCCTATGTAGCTGTATGCTCTTTTGTTCATGTAAGCCTTCGGTGGACTCACAAGCCTCTTGTCTGCCCTTCTCCACTCTCCCTTGGTTACTTGGTTACTTGGTTCAGGGTGCACACTGCTGAGAAAGCCAAGTCTTTATTGTCCCGGATTTCTTCCTGCCCCTAGACATGACACCTGTTAAAGAGTTCCCTCAAGGTTGCCAGAGACAACTCAAGTGCTACCTCTCTAACACATCAGCTTTCTACCACAAACCTGGTCCTTGCTCCACATCCCCTAGGTAATAGTAGTTGCCACTTTATACCTCATGGCTAAAATGAGAACGCTGTGCTCCTTGGGTCAGTTCTGCTTCCACACCTTACAAGTACAATGGATAACCCTCTCCTCAGGAGAGTTAGCCAACACCCTCTTATCTCAACCAGGACACCAACAAAAGACTCAAACAATTCCATTCAAGAGTTCCTTGGTAAACCATTGAATGAGGGGGTTACTTGCCCATAAGTTTTCAGTAGAAAATCTCCCATCTTCTGGAACTTGAATTTTTGTTCTTATCTTGTCCAATTTATACCCAACAATCCAGTAATGGAATGAAGAATAATGCCTGGTAGAAGGAATGTTGTTAGCTTGTACAATGAAAGAGCCTCTCCTTCAGAAGGAAAGTTAATGGTCCCAACCCTGTCAGGTCTCCTGTGGGTAATTATAGCCACTGACAGTTGAAGAGAGAGAGAGCCGTTGGCTATATTAAACCTGGAAGACAGCTGGTTCACGTTATTCTGAGTTATGCCTTCCATGTTGTTTTGGATCCATTTTTTCCTGTTTCCACCATTATTGCCCCTTTCAGGCCATCCTCTGTAGCAGCAACTTATCCCTTATGGTCCTTGTTTAGTGACTTACCTGTATTGCACCTGGCATAAAACCTGTCAACACCTCACATTTCTTCTCAGCTTAAAATCCAAACTTAGCACCTCTCTGCTGATGAAGTCAGCTCTGTGTTCGTAAATGTATCTCATGTTTGTTTCTCCCAAGTTTGTCTTCCAATATTCCCTGAAAACTATTCTTAGCATTTTCTTTTCCTATGGTTTTTGTTTTTTATGTGTATGAGTTCTTTGCATGCATGTACATAAATGTACATGTGTGCCTGGTACCCATAGAAATCAGAGGAGGATATCAGATCTCCTAGAACTAGAGTTATAGATGGTTGTAAACCATGATGTGATTGCTGGTAACCAAACCTTGGTCCTCTGCAAAACCAACAGGTTCTCTGAGGTACAGAACTACACCATTCACAATGCCTCCAATGTACCACCTGTTCTCTTTAAGACAAAAAAAAAAGAGCGCATTCCTCAGAATCAAACTTTAACACACTCTTTCCTTTTGGCTCTGTTGGGAAGTTCACTGTTCCATTCCTATGACCTTTTCTTATCCTTTCTCCTGATTGACAAAGCCTCAAGAAACCTTTCCAGATCTTTTAGACACCACTTCCTCCATAAGGAGAACATGAGCTTTGACATCAGAGAATCCTGACTTTTTTTTTTCAGTCACAACACAACTGTTGGTGTTGACATGTAGGCAGTGGGAATCGAGGACAGGTGTGAGGTGTGGAGGCAAATTCAGGTTTGTATCTAAGAGACCAAGTTGATGCTCCTGAGAAGGACAGATCAATGTATAGGTACTTGTGAAAGTCTAGTTGGAAAATGGTGAGGATCTAAGACAGTGATAAAGGGGAGAACACAAGACGAGAAATACCAGCGGTGTTTAGCGATTATCAAAGTAAAAGGAGGGTTCAAGACTGGTCTTCTAGATGCAGATGGCTGTGATCTGAGGTTCACTGTCTTATCTGTGAACCTTTACATGAAAAGGTTTTGTGTTTCCCAAGAAAGGCTCCATGGAGGCTCATGCTATGTGCTGTTTCCCTATCAAAGTTTGTGACTTGGCTTATTTAGATGATCGAGATTTCAGCCTTTGAAGTTTCATGATAGTCTTAAACCCACTCTTAGAAATAGTTTTTTTTTCCCTTATACTTATTTTCAGTCCCAAGAGTTTCAGGGAGAAAATGTTGGGAGAATATGTGTTTTGGGTATAAAGATCCTGTTTACCAACCATGTGACAGTTCAGTGTTTACATCTGGAGCTATACAAGTGTCAGTTCATTGAAGTTATTTATTTACAATAAGTGGATACAATAATGCCGAACAGCAGTCTGGGGATGGTTTATTAAATGAGCTTCCAAGGATCCTGGGAGTGGCTATCTTCAAATGTAGAGCTATTCACCTTACATTATCAATAAGTTAAGTCATTAATACTATCATCTTCTGATGAGAAGACATGAGTATCCTCTGTCTACACAACACTTTGAACAAAGAAGTACGTCTGGAAATCTGCTGTCCCCTACAAAGAAAGATATTATGATTTGGAAAGTGGAAAACAATATCATTCTTTTAATATTATTTTGCTGTTGTTGTTGGTGGTGGTGGTGGTGGTGATGATGATGACGACGATGATGATGATGAAGATTTTTGTTTTGTTTGTTTTTGAGTGAGGAACTCACCACATAGTCATGGCTGGCCGAGAACTCAACTAAGTAGACCAGGTTGGTCTTGAATCTGTAGTGAGCCAAAAATGAGAAATGAGAGCTCATCATTCCTCTGAGAAATAAGGGTAGAGGTGGATACCATCATGCTCAGCTGTAAAAGCTGGTTTTAATTAAAATATGTTCTTATGTTCGCATATTTGGTATTTATTTTTTGAAATGAACCAGTGGAAGTATTTTTTAAAAAGATCGTTTTTACTCTTAATACCAAAAACCCCAGTAGATAAAACCAATATAACGAAAGATCTTTATGAGCCTCCATATTTACTTAGGATATTAAAAGTTCCCATATTTTTAAAATCAAATTGATTTTAAGTTAAAATATAAGCACACAATTTCCTACGATTCCCCTTTGTTCCTATAGCCCCTCCCATGACCCTTTCCTCAATCTCTCCCAGGAATACCCCTCACTCTCCACAAATTCATGACTCTTTTTCCTTTGATTGTTATTGCTACACACACACACACACACACACACACCATAAAATACAACCTGGTGAGTCTGTGTTTGTAACTTCCAGGGCTGCCCACTTGGCGTGAGGTAACCAGTTAAGGAGCTCTCTCGTTGGAGGGTATTAATTCTTTCTCATCTCTTCTACTTGCCTTCTTCTTTGTCTAGGGCTGAGGCCCCGAGAGTTTTTCCATTTTCAGATTATCTTACCTAGGATGGTGTCATTTGTCATTAAGGTCTTGTCTAGACAGCCATATTGTTTAGCTTCCCTGTCAGTTATAGAGAACAATCTCACAGCAGACTTCCTTGTCCTTTGACTCTTACAATCTTTCTGGCCTTAGATGCAGGAGTTGTGTTGAAGATGCAGCCATTGGGGCTGGGCAGTTCTTGATCAGTTATTTCTGCATTTTGACCAGCCATGGTTTTCCCCAATGCTCTCTCTCTGTTGAAAAGACAAGCTTCTTTGATGGGGTGGGGTGGGGTGGGGTGGGGGTACAAGCCACATTTGTCTGTGGATAAGTTTTACAATGCAGTTAGAAAATATGCCTGTCTAGTGAAGGGGCAGTAATAGATTCCCTTCTAAGATAATTGACCTCACTAGCCCCAAGTAGTTGTCTCAATTTACAAACTAAAACAAAACGAAACAAAAAGGTTCTCAGGGGAAAAAAAAACTGTTTAAAAGATGCTGGTTTTTATGTACAGCAATGCCAACCAAACAGAGCTTCCAGGGACTAAGCCACTACCCAAAGACTATACATGGACTGACCCTGGACTCTGACCTCATAGGTAGCAATGAATATCCTAGTAAGAGCACCAGTGGAAGGGGGAAGCCCTGGGTCCTGCTAAGACTGAACCCCAGTGAACTAGACTGTTGGGAGAGGGAAGCAAGGGGGAGGGTTGGGAGGAACACCCATAAGGAAGGGGAGGGGAGGGGGATGTTTGCCCGGAAACCGGGAAAGGGAATAACACTCGAAATGTATATAAGAAATACTCAAGATAATAAAAAAAAAAAAAAAAAAAGATGCTGGTTTTGTGATGATGTAGCACATGATTTAGGAGCATGTTTTGTTTAGGCTCATGACTCATGATTGAAATCACTTTATATAAAATGCAAAGGAAATTGAAGTAGGTTTTATTGATACACCACATAATGGTAAGCAGAACCCTTATAGCAGGGATTGAATCCCCTCCATGGCTGATAAACATGGGCTACTGATTACTAAATAACTGGACAAGAAACATTCCCCAATTAATAAGAGAGAATCAATGAAATAAAAATATTCCTATTCATCATGCAAAGACCATGCACCCTAAAAGAACCACCCACACCGGGAGACTGTGTTTTTCCAAACCACTCTCCTTCCCACTAAATATTGTGTGCATCTAAGTTTCCCAGTGGCTGTTTTGTCCTCCCCCATTAGAAAATTCTCTTCTCCCACTGCCTGTCCTCGGCTTCTTAAGCAGATTTTCACAACCCTGGCCCACTCAGACATGCCCTCAGTTGATACTGCATTGTTGATACTGATGGGAGCATTTTTAATTCAGAGATGAACTGTGCCCTTTTCAGAGTTGTGTAAGGCAAGCAGAGGTCAGAGCCCTGCTGATTTAGCTTAAGGTGGCTGCCAGAGCCTTGGTTTCAATGGTGGCGTGGGAGAGTGTTCAAGGGAAATTACCTCCATGGAGTATGCCTTAGTTTGGCGCATGCCTGCAGAGTCAGGGTGGTTTGTTGAAAATAACTGACTTCTAGGTATAGAGTACAGGTACCAATGATGAAAATCCTGAGAATACACACAGAACATAAAATTTAAAAAAGAAAAGAAGATCCCTGTCTGGCCACACAAATGGAGAAATATTGAATAGGTTTGGACTTTTATTTCAAGTTTTAGGACTTCTGTATGTTCCATATTGTCTGTACTCTATGTCATCCATCTTGCGATATGTTGCTTCAGTTTTTTGTGTCTGTGTTTATGTGGGGTATCCAATAACAAAGAAATAAACCCCACAGACTCTGTCCTTTCACTGCTTTGTCTCCTGTTAAGCATGTGCCACACCTGGGTTCTCTTTGTAACAAAAGGGGATGTGTCATCCTAAGACTGAGTCTTCCCCACCCGTTTCCCATCATTTATTAATAAGTCTTGATTGTTCTATTTTCTTTGGGGTTTTAACAGACTCTGAAGTAGCAGCGAGTTGAACTATAAGTCAATCTATCCCAGTGGAAACAGCCACTCCCTGCTTTAAAACTCATCTGGGACAGTAGCCTTCTTCATTCAAAGAGAGCCACTCTGCAGTTCTTACCCTCAGGGAGGCTTTTCTGAAAATCCTTAATTTAAATCCATCAAACTGACAGGTAGGGACTTTAGAGCAGGGACTGCCCCTTGTCTTGGGGGCAGAGGCAATCAAAGATATCAAGATACATTTTTCCCAATCTGACGATCAGGAAGGCAGCTCCTGAGGCTCATTGTGGAGTTGCTTTGAGAATGTATCCTGCTTAGGGACTTTCTGTGTCCTAGCAATGGGCTCCTGGTCTCTACAGTGAATCTGCAGTCAGTTCATTTATGGGCTCTAGTCTTGTGGACAAGAAAATTTTCACTCATGACCAGAGTTTCTTCTCTAATGTCTTAAAGTTTTGTAAGGCTGTCAGATGGATGGACAGACTGGTGGATGTCCTGAGGGAGATACATACATACATGCATGCAAGCATATATCAGGAACATACATATGCCTGTGTAGTATGGAGGGTTCATTGGCAGCAATATGCCAACTACTTCTTCTTTCCTTGATATCCCCGGACAAGACAAATCCAGGTTACTTATGCCAATCTTAATTGCTATTATCAACTCTCAGATCACATATTACATAGCACACAGTAACTTTTATCAATTGTCTACCTCCTATATCTATCTATCTATTTGTTCATCTGTTTGTCTAATATATCATCCATCTATCTATCTATCTATCTATCTATCTATCTATCTATCTATCTATCTATCTATCTATCTCTATCACATATCTACTATCATCTATCATCTGTCTACCTAAGTGTCTACCTTCTACCTGTCATCTATCAATCTACCACCTGTCTATCACCTGTCTATCACCTATCTATCTGTCTGTCTGTCATCTATCTATCACACACACATATCTATATCTATATCTATATCTATAATCATCTATCTGTGTGATAGGACACTTGCAAAGGAATTAAAGGGCTAAACAGCAGAGTTCAGTAAGTTTCCCAGAAGACTGAGAGGCAAAGATATGCAAAGATAGTCTCTTCAGGAACAGGGTAAGAAGCCCAGTCTGGTGGTTTGCTGTGCTCCCTAAGTCCTGGCTTACAGAGCCAGGGCAGAGCTTCAGAGGCATGGTGTGGAGGAAACTGCAGAGGTAAAGGGCAGGTCCAGGTCCAGATGATGGATTAAGCAGATGAGTTAATGGCAGGTCCAGACAGATTCATGTGTAGTTAGATGGATGGATAGTGATTTGAATAAGTCATGTCGTTGGCAGAGTCTAAACAGAGAGCACAGTTTTCATGGGGTGGTCAGAGATAGGCCAGTTGGGTGTCATCCTGGTTCCTCCTCTTTATGAGGTTCAGTGAGGACATCATACCCTTTCCTCAGTCTACCTTGCCTGACAATCTAGCTGACCTGACTTTCCTGATAAAATTGTCCATATGCTCCTATAGTCCCAATTTTCTTTGATAAATTTATAGGCCTGGACTTTTAAGACTACATTTTAATACTACATTTTAAGACTACATTATGTATCATTAGGGCCTTTGTGGGTGATGCCAGACAAATAGTGCTGTTTGTATGTCCACCAAGGTATACGTATGTCCACCAAGATAAAGAACCTCTATTTTCAAAATGGAGTTAAATGCTGTCTCTAAAATGGAGTCTCTGAGTGCAAGGCATAGTCTACAAAAGTCACTGTTTTACAAAGTAGGGCACACTTAGTTTTCTTTTTTTTTTTTTCTTTTCTTTTTTCGGAGCTGGGGACCAAACCCAGGGCCTTGCGCTTGCTAGGCAAATGCTCTACCACTGAGCTAAATCCCCAACCCCACACTTAGTTTTCAACAGAAAATCTTTAAGAATTATTTTTTGTTTGTTTGCCTAAGGGTTAGGCTCTGTAAGTTAAAATAAAGATTTACAGCTGTTGTTTTGAGTACATTTAAGTTTGTGTATTGGGCACTTTCTTCTGACAAGAATAGCCTTGTGTTTGTCTGTCTGTTTGACTTATACTACGTCTGATATCATGCTGACTTCAGTGCCTCACAACTTGATGTTGCTGCTTTTTAACTTTTACACCCAAATACTGACCCTTGTAGCCAAGGCGATGAGTCACCTCACCTTTTCCCATGTCTCTTCATTTCCCTCTAGTATTACCTGCATGTGTGTGCACTTATGGATGGACACGCCCATACATACCCACACACACTAAATGAAAATTTGGAATCTTTGTGGCTAGACCTCTATATTTCTATTACTATTTGGCCTTTAGGTGAAGATGTCCCTACATTTTCATGAAGAGCTTAAGTTGCCTGTGATGTGCAGGGTTTTCTTCCTCTCAAACAGTTTGGGTGTGCTCTGAGTTGAATTGTGTCCCCTTAAAATCCATTTGTTGACACTCTAACTCGATGTAGCTGAGAATATGGTTATACTTGGAAATGGGCTCATCGTTGATATACTTGGCTGAGATGTGGCTGCCCATTAAGAGAGTGAGCAAGCTTTCCATCTAAAATGATGGGACCCCAATTAAGAGAAATTAATTAATTAAGTAAGTAAGTAGAAATGGTGGATGTAGATATTCTTGTGGGAGAAAGTCATGCAAATATGAAAGCAGATACCAAGGGGAATTTTCTATCAGCTAAAAAGGACCAGAAATTGCCAAAAAACAAAACAAAACAAAACAAAACAAAAACAAAAACAAAAAAATCCACCAACAGGGAAAGAAAAGAAACAGAATCAGTTCTTCCTCATAGCCCAAAGGAGCAGTCTAACCAGCTGACACTTAGATACAGCCTTCATCCTCTAAAGTAGGAGACAGTAGATCCTGCTGTCTATGCTTATGTGGTCCTCTGCAGCAGCTGTGGTACCCTAACACAAGAGTAACTCTGCTCTCAGTTGTGTCCTGAAATACTATTTTAATTGTACATAAACACAGAGGTGCTTGGGAAAAAAAACCGTTAAAGGCAAATCATTAATGAATCCAAACATCTGTTTTCAATTGTCTAAGACTCAGGATAGGCTGGGGAATTTGTTCTTTCTCTTAAAGCACGTTTAAATTAGTTCAAATTGGTTTTGTGAGTCAAAGTGAATCTTCAGGCATCAGGTTCCCTCCCGTCCACAGGTGGGATAAGAATTATTGTGGCTCTCTATTTCATTTCTTATTTATTGCTGCAGAGTTGTATAATGTGTAATAATGGTTGCATATAAAGCGCTTAGCACATGGGTAGCCTTTGTTTTCAAGGTTTTTTCCTCTATAAACTGAGCTTTGCAAAACTTGGTTAGATTTTGGGTTCAAGCAATTTTGAGAAAAATCTATTCATACAATTACTTGCTGAAAATCTATGTGTAGGTTGTGGAGCAGAAGGAACACAGACAGGAAGGGATAAATGAACCTGTAATTCCACATTACTTAATACGATGATTTTAGCAATTGCATTTGATGACTGCATGAATGTCCAGTCTTAGATTGCTCCATGGCTTCAACTACATTTACTGAAAGGGAGGAAGGCACTTTGAGCTCAGCAATTCTAAGATGCCTAGGCATATGATCAAGTAAGATATTAAGCAAATTTCTCAATATGTGTGTATATGTATGACTGATAATTGAGTGGCTGATTATAAAAAGGTATTGAGAATTATTAACATATAATTAGTGTTTAAGCCACAATTGTCAGCAGGGTTACATAGAGGTCTCTACATGCCTGTGCACAAAGCAGAGAGCAGTGCCCAAGACCAAGCCCTTTGATTTCTACAGTCAGAAAGAGTTCAGCCAAAGCTACAGAAAAAAAATGCAGAAAATGTCCTCGAGGCAGAAAGAGGAGAGTGTTTAAAAAGGCTTGGAGTCCTCAGATGTGCAATATTTTATACTGTGACGTTGAATACAATGACCAGAAAATTGAGAATGGTAGAAACTTGACACAATAAGGACCTATAGAGCACAGAAGGGTAGAAGCCAGACTAAAATAGAGGTGTAATTGAAGGTTGCCTCAATTGCCTCGAGCTGAAGACTTTTTTCCATAATCATTTGTATGTGTATGAAGGAGAAAGGGGGAAGAGTGAAAGAGAAAGATGGGCGGGAAAGGAGAAAGGTGTGGTGGGAAGCCAGTGACAGGAGGTGAGGTATCTCTGAAAATCTAATGTAGGATTCAGACTTCAGGACTGTCTCTACTTCCCAGTGAGATGAGTTGGTGAATTATGTTAAAGCCAATTTGCTTTAACCCTCTAAAGTACAACTGATGCGGTCTTGAGAAATCAGTGCCACTTCACTGAAGAAATCCTCTAGTTCTTCTCTTAGATATAGGCATGCGGAAGAGAAGGAAGGTTCCCAATGGCCAGTTAGAGCAAGCAGTTGTTCTATGTCTAGTCACTGCAAGGCCAGGATAATGCAGCCTTGCTTCATAAAAAGGGTACAACAGGACAATTGCCACAGCTGGTGACAGCTACAGATTCTTTTTCCTTGCCCATGTTGCCCTATCTTCTGTATATTGGGCACATTAGGCATGACACATTTTAAATTTGGTTTGGGAGTGGCATGTCATGAGGATTCTTATGTGTCTGTCATTCCATGGGGGACTAAACCCCCATGTGTGAAGTTTGATGAAGTAAGTTGATATGATTTTGTTGTGCCTCCTTTGGGGAAGGGGTAGGTGCATTTTGTAATAAATACAGAGTATGTGCATTGTACTATGTGGGAACATTTTGGACAATCCATATATTAACACATGTTTGTACACACACATATGTATGAATATACTTGCATGTTTGTGTAATGAATATATGTGTATTTTAATATATGTATGTCTGTGTGATGGTATAAACAAGACTAGCTTCCATGGGCTCATATGCTCTAATAATTGATCCCAGTGTTTAGAAAGGATTAGGAGGTGCGACCTTGTGGGAGGAGCTATGTAACTTTGAGGTTTCCAAAACCCATACCATTCCTAATATCTCTCTCTGTCTATTTTCTGCTTAAGGATCAGGCTGTAATCTCACATTTATGGCTTCAGCACCAGACCTGCCTGATTCCATGGTCCCTGACATAATGTTCATGGACTCACCCTCTAGAACTCTAAATCCCAATAAACTCTTTTTACTATAAGTTGCCTTGGTCATGGTATCTCATCACAGCAGTAGAAAAGTAAGCAAGACGGTGTGGATGTACATGCACATAGAATAACATTGTAATTGTGCTGAGTATCCACATGGTGAGCTGTAATTGGCCTGTTCCTGGAACTGCCACTGTTGGACTCTAGTCTCATAATAACCCAGGACTGTGAATCATGGTGCTCATGGCTAGAAGAACGAACCTTAAGGATATGACTTAGGTCCAGTTAGTGATAGCCCATCTTTTTGACTGTAAAGATTGATCCTGAAGAAACGATATGGCCTAAGATGTCGAAGAGAGTTCTTTTTCAATTTTTCATGGAAAATGAATTGTCTCACTGTCGAGTCTGTAGATAGGTAGGTAGTATTTCTGCTGTGTGAAGACAGCCAGTTTACATTGGGAAATAATGGGGCCAGCACAGGCATAGGACTGAGATATAGAAACAGGAAGACATAGGGTAAGTTGACTCCTTTTGAATATGGAGAGTCTATCTGTGAATGAAACACTGGCTACCTCTGACTCTCCAGTGCTACTCTCCAGATCAATTTTGTGTCTCTTGAAAGAGAAAATATGAATGGATGCTTGTTTGAAGATGTTTGACTGAGCAAGAAGCAAGGAAATGGGTGGTAACTGAGGGAGAAGAGAAGGGAGGAGTTCAATGACATTGTTCATTTGTGGGAAATTATATTTTCATATGGTGAGCAGAATCACCTAGGAAGGGTAATACAGAAAACATAGAGTGGATTGGGTGATGTCAGAGAAAAAGACAGCAGAGGCAAAAGCTTTGTGACAAGAAGAGATAATGAAATTTAAAAGGATGGCCTTTGGAAATATGAAGAACATCTCTGTCGATCCATTGTGGATGCTTTTCACAAAGCAGAAACTCAGTTAACAATGCAACAAGCCTGGCTACCATCTCACACAGCAGCAAGGCCAGAGGAGGGATGCTTCGGGGCTAATTCAGTCAGTCAGGAGTACTCACCCAGAGTATGAATACTGTTCACTTCTGTCTTACCTGCTTCTATACACCTAAATGTACCACCTTGTAAGACTCCTGCAACAAAGTCAAGTAAGTACCACATGCAGGTGAGACAACATCTTGGAACAGTCTTTTCAAAACTCTGGGAAAATTCCTCTCTTCAAGCTTCAGCTGTCTCTACTGTATTCTATGGCTGTTTCTAAAATAGTGACTGTGCCTGCGTGTCAGGCAAACATGGCAGCTTATTTCAGCCATGATTCAAGTGCTGGGCTGGGCAATGCCAAGTTCCTTTTCACGTGTGGCTTCTACATTCTAATTGAGTTTTGGTTCAAGGGATAAGTAGGGGGAAAGCTATCAGAAAAAAGGATTACTTTGGTTCTCCGTATTTTGTAGGATGTATTTTTGGCATAGAGTGTGGTCTGCTATAGAAAAGGCTCTGGGGCATAGTGAGAAGAATGTCTGCTCCATTTGTGCTCAATGAAATGCTGTCTTTATGTCTGCTGATGCAGTTAAGTCAAAGGTTTCTTTGTTGGTCTTTAGTGGATGACCGACTTGAAAATGAGCGCAATGCATGCTAATCGCCAGCATTGTACCAGGACTAATCTGACATTTTATGTCTATTAGTGATTTATCTTCTTTTGTTTTGTTTTTTTATGAAAGTGGGCACGCCAATACTTGGCACATATGCATTTACGATTGTCATAGCTTCGCCATGAACTGTTCACCTCCTTTGTATAGAGTGATGTTCTTAATCTCTCCCAACTCACTTTTCGTTTGAAGGTTATGTTATCAGATGTCAGGAAAGCTATACAACCTGCTTTTCAACTACTATTCACTTGGAGATTGCTTTCTGTCTTTTGGCTCTCACCCAGTGACTGTCCTTATCAGAGCGAGTGAAATCAGTTTCCTGGAGACCACAGATAGTTGGATCTTGTTGTTTTGTTTTGTTTTGTTTTGTTTTTAAATCCAGTCAACCAGTGTGCTACTCTTTCCTGTCATCTTCAGGCCCTTTGCATTTATTATTGAGAGATGGTCATTGATTCTGTGATCTTGTTGGTCATTTTCTTGTTGGTTGGATTATGATTTGTTCCTTACTTCTTCCCTACTAGTAGGGATTTGTTGGTCCTGATGGAGTCTTACCTTTCCTTCCTTGTTTGTGAGCAAGGAACATTTATTGAGAGGTAAAGAAATAGCTCTCTGCTGTCCTTTGTCCACCTAATCCTCTCATGAAATTTATTCTTTCCTGCACTCTTGGGATCCAGACTTCCTCGTCCTCTCCATAGGATTCCTTGAAGTATCTTTGGGTTTTGGCTGTGCTGCCTTGGCCATGAACTGTCTTAGGTTGTGCTGACTGTGACATGTTTTTTCATCAATTGAAAAGGTAGCTTTGTTTGATACAGCAACCATGGTTGACTGTTATATATATATTCAGGAATGGAAATATATGTGTGTGTGTCTGTGTGTGTGTGTGTGTGTGTGTGTGTGTGTTTCCATTCTTGCATGCTTTTTTAGAGTGTTTAAGGAGATCTCATGTTATTCTGAGAAAAGGTTAATTGCACTGCTTATCTTTTACTAACTTTATACAAACAGAGTTTTGGGGGGAAAGATAGAAACTCAACTAAAGATCTGCTTTCTTCAGATTGGCCTGTAGGCAAGCCTGTGAGATATTTTCTTGATGAATTATTGCTATGGGAGGGTATAGCTCACTGGGGCAGTGTCTCCCCTGGACAAGTAAGTAGTCTTGGGTTCTGTAACGAAGCAGGCTTAGCAAGCCATGAGGAACATTCCAATAAGCTGTTTTCCATCATGGTCCTTGCATCAACTCCTGCCTCCAGGTTCTGGCCTTGAGTTTCTGCCCTGGTTTTCCTTCCTGAGAGACTGCTATTGAGACATGAAAGCCAAGTAAATCTTTTCCTCTCCAAAGTTGCTTTTGGTCATGGTGCGTTACCATAGCAACAAAAACCCTAAGATATGCATTTAGGGTTTTTAAGTCCATTGCCAAGTCCAAAATCTTGAACATGCATTAGTTATGTTATCACCAAATAATCATTTGCTTATTTAGTCATTAATTCATTTGAGTTGATTTCTATATAAATTGTGGTAGGGGTCCAACACCAGGTTTTTGCAATATATTACTTAATTGTCCTAATACTTTTTTGAGGAAAAGTTTCATAGTAATCTTTTTGACATACTGCACAAAAAATCTGCTATGTCTTAGGACTTAATTATATTCTATCAGTTCTCACATTTGTCCTTGTCCCAGCCTGACTCTATGTTGATTATTACACATCTGTATAAGCTCTGAAATTGGGACGTGTTCATCCTACAACCTTCTTCTATAACATGATTCTGGATAATTGAGGTCCTTGGTACTCCATAAGAGTTAATTAAACAATTTGTTCCTTCTGAAATAAAATCTGTAATTTTAATAGTGGTTACATTTAATTTATAAAGGATGTTGGCAACCTAACAGTATTAAATCTTTTAATCTATGAACACTGAATGTCTCTCCACATACTTAGGTCTTAGTAAATTTCTTTAGTAACCTTTGTAGTTTCAACATACCAGCCTTTCACTTCAATGGTTAAATTTATTACTAGGATGTAATTTTCAGTATGCTATTATAGACAGATTTTTTAAATTAAATTTCTAATGTCATTTCTTATTGCTTATCATTTCAATTGTATGTTTTACCTTTTAACTAACCTTAACAAACTACATTTTTTCCCTAAATTCTGATGCAGTTGCTTCCCATACTTTGGTTCTCCTGTTTGATTCATTTATAATTTTCTAATCTTAATGAAATGATATTTTGTTAATTAACATATAATAACTTTGTTTTTAACAAAAATATACTTCAGGGGAATACTATTCTTAGCATTTTATTACATTTTTTTTCATGTGAGCCTGTGTAAGCATATGTCACAGTACGCATGAGGTCAGAGGAAAGCTTAGGAATGTCATTTCTCTCCTTCTAAAATGTAGGGTCTGGGGTTAGAACTCATGCTGTAAGAATTGGCAACAAGGTACTTTTATCCCTGAGATATCTCACAGGCCCATAATAGGAAGTAGTTCTCTTGGCTACTGCATGCTCACAGTACCGTCTCTTTCACTTTTAGCCATTTTTAATAAGTCTGTCCGTTATAGGCAGTAGATTATTTGATCATAACATTTAGTCTTTTTCTTTTAACAGGGAAGTTGAATCCACTGGTAGTTAAACTATTATGAGTAATAAAATACTATGCATTTCAGTTGCTTTGTTGTTTATGCATTTTATGACATTTTGTGCTTTCTTTCTGTGTGATAACTTCTAAAGAACCATTTGATTTTCTCTTATAGTTTATTTTCATCTTATATATGTCAATTTCCCCACAAATAGGAATTAGGGCACTTGAGAGCATCTCATAGGCCTCTTGGGTTTCCTTTCTTTCTTTGTGCTCCTCCCAATAGATGATCCCAGTGCCCTATTACAATTTTCATGGGATGTAGGTCCTCCAATCCAGAATCCACATGTAAAATCCTACATCTCTAATTTGATGGTATTGGTGATGCAGCCTTTGTGGTGCAATTAAGTTTAGATGAGGTCATCAGAGTGACATCCCCATGGTGGCATTACTACTCTTATAAGAGGGGGAAGAGACAAGAAACCTCCCCCTCTCACCCTGTGAGTCTACAGGAGAGAGAGGAGAGAAGGAAGAATGCCCTCACTAAGGAACAAACTGGGATCTTGACCTTAGACGTCACAGCAGTGAACTATAAATTCTTAAGTCACCCAATCTGCGGTATGTGCATTTATAGTCTAAGAGAATTACTGAGGAAATTGATATCACGAAATAATGGGCCAGGAAGCTGGTTTAGTAAATCAAAGTGCGTGCCACCAAAGACTGATGACTCTGAGTCCATTCCCTAGAAATCACATGGTGGAGGGAGAGCATAGAGTCCTCCAGGTCACCCTCTAACTTCCACATGCACATCCCCACTCACATCCAGACACTTAAAAAGTAAACATTTAGAGATGGTTTTGATTGATTGATGTTTATCTTATGTATATGAATACTTTGCCTTCATGTATGTCTGTGAGCTGCACAGATGCAGTGCCCAAGGAGTCCACAAGATTGTGTGAGATGCCCTGGAGTTATGAACAGTTGTGAGTTACAAGATGTGCTTAGAACTGAACATTGGGCCATCTGGAAGTGCAGCCAGTGCTCTAAATTCCTGAGCCATCTCTCAGGTTTTGAAAAATGTTTTGTTTTTAAATAGGATACTATTTTAACAATACCTAAAATGTAGAAACAGATTTGGAGCACCGTGATGGGTAGAGACTTGGAAATTTTAAGGGAAGTGCTTAAAAGTAGGTATTGGGAGGGCATAGATCAGGGAGACAGTACTGGCTTGGCATGTACTAAGCTCAGTTACATCCCCAGTACTGGGAGAATGTAGTTACTACCATGAAATGATCTCATGAGATTATGTCATCAAAGGTAATCTGATGAGATCTGGGAATGAAAAGCAGAGAGCCAGAGAGAAAGCTCCATCTCTTCCAAGAAGACCAATCATGATGAAAGAATATTTGTAAAAACGTGAATATTAACAAGGATTCTAACAGGGTCAGGGGAGGAAAAAGTAAACATGGTGTTTAAAATAAGGAAAGACGATCCTGACTGAATTGTGTTCACAGCCTGTTGTGAGAAGTGGAAGATATGTCAACGATGAAACTGGAAATTTGGCTGAAAAGAGTTCTAAGTGTTGTAGGGGCAGATAACGAGATAAACAAGCTGAAAAAAAAAATAAGTGTTAAGCAAAGAACAGAAAGTTCTCAGCTTACTTATATTGCAGAGAATGTCAAGGGTGTTGTCACAGGACCATCTTTTAAGGAGATAATTGTGAGTGTGAACCATAGACAACCTCAGCATCCTCACCCGGAATAACAAGAATTTCAGTTCCAAGTAGTGGAGATGGGATGGGACAAAGAGAAGGTTTCTGATTTCTTAGATTCCACAGAACAGACAAGTAAGCTGTGAACATGTAAATATGTCCTTAGTCTCAGTGAGACAAACAAGCCATGGTGCTGTGGTTACCTGAAACTGTGGGGGTGCAAGCTAGCATAGCAGAACCGTAGGAGCAAGGCCCATATGGTAGATTTCTGCCTGCTGTGTGGCAGAGGTCTGGAGACGAGACTTCTACACAGCATAGTCATCAGGGTGTGGCGACACTGTGCACAGCTGCAAAGGATCAATCACTGCCCATCAGAACCATAGCACATCCTCACAGAGTGATTCTCATGCCTCGCAGGCTTATGCATTCATCTCTCCTTCCTTCTTTTTCCTTTGTGGAATGGGAATGCTTATATTTTGCCTGTTTGACTACTATAGTTTGAAGGCATATGGCTTGTTGGATTCACCAGCTAGAGAACAATAGTTCTTCCAGATGAACTGTCTTGGATCTTACTAATATGTGACTTCGATGATACTTTGATGAACCTTAGACTTCAAAGTTGAAGGTTGTACAAGCTAAGAGGGGGGGGGCTGTAGAGATCAGATGTATTTGCATTAAATACAATGTCAATTTAGGGAGGGCTAGATGTGGCATGTAAAAGACTGAACTTGTCCTGCCTGCATATGTTGAGATCCTAATCCTTCGGGAAATAGATCTAGAGATAATCATGAAGCTGGAGTAACCTAAGGTGACATATGGTGTTCTTCTAGGAAATAGAAGAGACCAGTGAGCATTTTGGGATGCGATAATAGTCTCGTTTATAATATTCATTGCTTTAAACATGCAGACTACGGTAGATGCTGTTATACTCATCTGAATTGATAGAGAACCCTCTTCTGGCATTCTGACTCTTCAATCTGCTGGCCTGTAACATACCTTCCTAGTGGATTTTCACTGAAGTTAGGTCATTCTCCAGATTTCCTTTACTGTTGCTCAGTCCATGGGTTTCTTTGTTGGTTTTGCTTTTAACTCTGAGTTCATTTACATAAACTGACCATCAGTTTGTTGTTGTTGTTGTTGTTGTTTAAAAGTGTAGCATTTATTCTTTAGGATACCTTACAACAATTTCTATCTATTTCTTTTAATGAGTTTTCCCAAAGAAAAATGCATATTTTGAAGGTTAGTAATTTTACTGAGAACCAGCCATGCTAATGACTGTGATGTAGAGATTCTGGATGCCAGGTCCTATCTCTCCACCCCTAAGAATTGGTCATATCACTTGTTTGAAGACAGTTGTCCATGTAGTTCATGATTTTTCCTTGTACCAATTTTTCAGACTGTATGCCTTATTATATGGTCACTGAGATTTCTTTGGATATCAACATTTTTCTTCATCAAGGACTTTTCTAGAACCAAATAGTGTCCTTCTGGACTCTATAAAATTCTTCCGTGATTAATCCTGAGCCTTTCTTGCCAACTCAATAGTTATTTGCATCAATACTAATTCCCAGACTTCTCATCTGTCAATTTGACTTAAATATGACCCTAAAACTTTTGCTCGACCCTCACTATGGTACAATGGGTGGATTTATCTTTGACTACTCATGTTACAATTTTCCAATATTTTATTTATTATTTGACAACTTCACACACATGTATAATGCATTTTTGATTACACTAATGTCAGCACTATTATGATCATTCCTAGCAGCAATTTAAGATCTTGAGAAGAGGGGCAGGACCTTGTCTTCAGGATGCGTCAAAACCCAAAACTTGAATATTGATCCCTCAGGAGTCATATGTTCCTGCTAAGTTAGTACTCAGGACTAAGAAGTCTCGTTTACAGGACAGATGCTGTCTACTGTTTCTCTCTTCTCAGGCCGAGACCTGCTGTTGAGTTAGATGGAACTTTCATTTTCTTTCCATCAGGTCTCTTTCTCTTTTGTTTCCTTTCTATCAGGCTTGTTTCATGGCCATTTGCAAAGCGGGGGAGGGACTACCAGTTGTCGTGCCAAAAAAAAAATAATAATAATAATTAGGTTCACAACTATATCTTAGATGCCAAAAGTAAATTACCAGTTTTTACCACAAATCATGAGGAGAAAACAACAAAACCTCTTTACTGTGCTTTCATGAGACAATGACACATAACAATAACCAAGACACACATCTTAAAAAATTAATGCGGAATGTTCAAGGACAAGATTGGTGTAGGCCAATATGATTTTATTTGCATGTTTGTGTGTTGAGACAGGATTTAATGTGTCCAATACTTGCCTCAAATTCACTGTGTAGTCAAGAAAGGCCTTGATCTCATGTTCACCCTGCCTCTATCTTCTGAGGACTATGATTTCAGGGGTCCACCACCAACCACCTCTGACACTGTGATCAGTGTTCATCGAATTCTCTGTTCATTTTCCTTGGAGATTTATACTTTAGTCTAAACTTCTGGGGAAGTAATCTGTCAAAGTTTAGCAAAGCACAAGGCAACATAGTAAAATGCAGCCTTCTGCATTGAGATCAGACTATCAGTGAATTGTGGGCCCAGCACTCAAACATGAATCTCCTGACTTTGAGTGAAGACGTCTCTAAGTTATGCTGAGCCTGAGTTAAACTTTTATATACAAAGAAGAAGGATATGAGATTAACATCCACCTTAAAAGGAAGGTGATGGCAAGATTTCTTACTTGTAGAAGAGAAAGAAAATTTCTCCTGCAGATAGCCAACATTCTGAGAAATAATTCTTCACTTTGGTGAGAGTTAAGGCTAGGCATGATCAAGACCCTGGTAATTGGAGGTAGACCAATGTAATATGAATCTAATCCATTTGATTAGCTATGAGGTCTTAAGCACATTAACTCACCACTGAGTATCTAGTCCTTCAGTCTTTAAAGAGGTAATACCAAAATAGTATAAACAAAACTACACATGGGGTTCCAGGTGATGGAGTGATCCAATCTTTATGGATAGCATCCAACATAATGTATCTACAAAACATCACCATTGTCTACAAGATAAATACAAATGCTTTTCTTCCCAGCTTCTGATTTGTGGTCAAGTGTATGGAATTCATGGATCACATAGTTTATTATCTGAATAGTTACAGCATCAAATGATAGAAAACCCTACTCCTTGGATACTTCTTTACTGGTATCCACTACTACTTTTTTCTTTTCTTTCCTTTTCTTTTCTTTTCTTTCCTTTCCTTTCCTTGGATATTTTCTTTACTTACATTTTAAATGTTATCCCCATTCCCAGTTTCCCCTCTGGAAACCTCCTATGCCATCCCCTCTCCCCATGCTTCTATGAGGGTGCTCCCTAACCCACCCCCACTCCGTCCTGCCTCCAAGCCTTAGCATTCCCCTACACTGGGACATTGAATCTTCACAAAACCAAGGGCCTCTTGTCCCATTCATGCCCGACAAGGCCATTCTCTGCTACATATGCATCTGGAGCCATGGGTTGCTCCATGTGTACTCTTTGGTTGGTGGTTTAGTCCCTGAGAGCTCTGGGGGTGGTGTGGTTGGTTGATATTGTTGTTCTTCCTATGTATCCTTGTTATATGTTGGAGCATCTTTTGGGTATATGCCCAGGAGTGGTATAGTTGAGTCCTCAGATAGTACTATGTTCAATTTTCTGAGGAAGTGCCAGACTGAGTTCCAGAGTGGTTCTACCAGCTTGCAATGTCTCACTGTTGGCCATAGGTAGGTTGCACTTCATGGTCTAGTGATAAAGCATTCTAATATTACCCTCAGAAATCTGGTTTTCCTGTTAGTCTTCCTTCTAAAGTGTAGATCATCCAGTGCCTGGCTTACCTGGCGTTTGTAGGATGGCTACAACACTGTCATAGCTGATAGATAAGAGAACACATCTCCAAAGGAAAGTTCAGTCTGGTTGAAGCTCAACCTACTGTTTGTAGAATGGGAATAACAAGTGTAAACTTCTCAAGGAATTAAACCAAGATGCTGGAATAAATTAAAAGTAAAAGATTTTGCAGAATATCTGCTATATAATAATTCCATAATAAATGTGAATAATTATTGATATAGTTCTCCATTATTTATTCATATATATAGTCCCACATTTTGTGACATTTACTTTTAAATTGTCTGCCTTTCCAGTTAAAATGTGAATGTTTTTAAAGGTAAGAATAATAGTTTCACTTTTAATCTTCTATTTCTTAGGTAGAACAAATAACAGATTTATTTTTGCAACAAATGAGTAAATAAATAATTGTTCCATGAAGGAATAGAGACTATCTAAACAACCAAAAATAGATTTACAAGAAAACAGTCAAATAATGACAAGATATTTTATACATCAGTCAGGATATTGAAACAAAATGTACCCAACTGGAAACTAATCCCATAAATAAAGAAGTTTTCTCTAATAATGGCAAAAGTGAAGAAACCAAATTCAATTGAGAGAGAGAGAGAGAGAGAGAGAGAGAGAGAGAGAGAGAGAGAGAGCAAAAGAGAACTCCCACCCCTCCTCCAATGTTTCAGAGATCATTGTGGAAGAGGGGGTCAGAGAGAACACAGGGCCATGGCAGTGATGAGTACACACGAACAGTGTTTTCCAGATACAATAAAGCCGTTGCACATACGAACTCACACTAGCTGTGACAGCATGAACAAAACCTGCCCAAGATCAAGCCAGATGGGATCCTGTCATGGTGTGAATGAGGCACCCCTAGCTGAGAACCTAGCTTTTGGGAGAGGGAGGTTTAGTATTCCTTAAGGGTGTGGCCCACTCTAAATCTAACGATCTCCTTTGGAAGGCCTCATGCCCAAGATTATAAAGCAACACTAGTTAGACTTGATGAGTTCTTTTAAAAAAATATATATTAATGAGGACATGCAATTGGGTGGCTATAGGATCAGGGGTGGATGTAGGATGATATGTGAGTGGGTAAATATGACCAACATCCAGTGTTTGAAACACTCAAAGAATAATAAAATATTTTATTTGTAAAACTGCAATGGGTGCTGATAGAGATCAGAGGAGGCAGCAGAACAGTGAGAATCATAACACTCAGTACTTAATATGTTGCAGGTTTCCTGCTGAGTGTTGCTCTTTGTGGACACACATAAATTTCATGCTTTAGGTAACATTCATTTCTTCCTCACTGTTGTTGCAAAGGGAAACGAGAGGCCCAGCAACTCAGTTCAACCACTTAGCAAAACTGGGATTTCTCTCCTAAGGCTTTGACGAAGAGTCCACATGATTAGCTAGTCTACTCTAGGAAGACAGAAGTGGACTCAGAGAAGTCAAACCACATTACCAAGTCACCATGGGCCCAAGAATTGACTGCCTTAGTGGCCATCAAAGCACATTGAGCCTCCAGGAAAGCTCAGAATAGAAAGGTTATCACTAGCAATTCTTGGAGTGCGCATTTCTTCTGGCCCTGAGTATGCGTGTGAGGGATTCCCAGCACATAACACAGTGGCTGTGCTGGGTTCCAACTGAAAATATTTGTCTTAAATGAATGATTGCGTACATAGACTGGGGAAGCCCATGTGTACTGTAAGGTACGCTAGCTCACCCATTTCCTTCAGATAGCTTTCTTCATATAGTAAACTACTTAAAAGCACTGATTTTTTAAGGAAAAAATATATTTTTCAGTAGCATCCAGAAAAAATGTGAAAGAGGTAATCAGAGATAATATACACTTCAAAGGATACAGAGAGATGCTGTGAACACAAAACCCTCCAGGTCTCCCAGTGACTCTCAGGGGTGCTGTTGAGCTTCTGGGACAGAGCACAGAGAGCTGTCTGAGAGTAAGGAAGAGCCAGTCAGGGAGCCAAGTCTCTGAGGGACTAGGGTCATCACACCATAGCCTCAAGAGGGATCTGAACAAGTGAACAAGTGAACAAGACAAAGGGGTATTTTGGTTGTGATTTGCATAGACCTGGCTTTAATAAGACTTACTCTTGAAACATTTAACTTCCAACCTTCCCCTCTGCCTCTAACATGGTTATTCTTGTGGTGTTTGAGTGAGTGAGATCCCATATACTCTGTACAGAGCTATAGACCTTCAGGAGTTAAGTTTCAAGACCAGGGCTGATCACAAGATGGGTTTCAGAGGCAGCTGTGCCTGCAGTGGGACCTCAGAACACAGAGGAGGCGCATGCGTGCGGAGACCTTGGCGAAAGGAGATGTCTTCTGCATTGTGACTGTGTTCTTACCTCGCTTGCCCATGTTAGAAGTAATGAAATCAATTTTCTCTTTTTTCTCATTACTTCTCATTTGTAGAGAATAATGCAGAAGCCCTTTATAGAAAGATTTAATAGACCCTAGTAGAAGACAAATTATTCCTAAATCGACCCTTTAGAAGCAGCCTTCAACAGTACTACTGAATCCCGTGTCCTTACAACAGTCTATCTTTAGCTTGCAGCCTCTGAAGCAACAAAATCACAACTAATGGAAAAAGTTTCCTTGCTGGAAGGAAGGCTAGAGGATGTGAGCCGAAAGAATGTTGGTGGAGAGTTGTATGAAAACATGGTTCTTGAGAAAGACAAGGTATGTGGAAGAACAGTCATGTGTTTCAAGTGTTACTTAACTTTAACAAGTCTGTAAGCCATTGTTGGTCGACAGTTCTCATTTAAACAGCTGACCTATCGCTCAGTGCCAACAAGTACTTGGAAGCCATTTCTACTAAGTGTTGAGTTGTCCCTGCGGCCCACAGGTAATTAATATCAAAAGGGAGAATATACAGCTCTACCTGCATTCTGTCTGTCTCTTTGGCTGAAGGCATAGAAATAAGTCATTGTCTAGACCTACAGTCGCCTTGGATTCTAGAAGACCAAAATCTGCACTCCCTCCAGATGAGGGCAGTTGTCCACAAGAGTGAGGCTACACTCTAAAATTAACAATTTAATGGAGCAGAGGGCCACCATGCAGGATAAGACCCCGCTGAGAAAGTGGTGGACCAGTGTTGAGTGGATCACATCTTGACCTAGATAGAGTGTTTCACTTTGTAGACCTCTTGTCTTCTAGTTTCACACCAGTACTCCAAAAAAATCAGACAGGACAAGGGGTGTCACTGGAGCCCCATATTTGTTCCTCTTCCCAATGTGGCTATGCGAGATATATCTCCTTTCTCTTCTGTTTACTATTATTTCCCTTAATTGGTGTATTGGGATAGAGGCCTGGGCCTACTTTATTGGAAGTTCCAAAGCCCAAACATTTAACCTAAAATCTGTTAACTGAGATTTACTAAAACTGTATAGGACCTGAGTTTAATCTTCAACATTGAAAAAAAAAAACAATTTTTAAGTTCAAATTTGAGTTAATGGGATGAATATAACATTTTCGTTTGGTAAAGATAACTTCATTTCCTGGTGAAAATTGTCAGATTAAAATTTTAAGTTATATTTTTAAGCTTTTTTTGATAACGTACCTCTTTGGACAATATTAGCTGCATACTCTACTTTATACATGATGCCAACTATACACATATTCCTTAGTTTTTGAGGTTAGACCTTATGAAGGACTTATTTCTGTAAAATAAAACAGTGGATCTTAAATTGTGATGTGTGGTCTTAATTGGAGCTACTGTTGTCATGATAAAACCGTGATCAAAATCGAGTCGAAGACAAAAGGCTTTATTTGGCTTACTCTTCCATATTGCTGCTCATTATTGAAGGAAGTCAGGATAGGAACTCAAACAGGGCAGGAACCTGAAGGCAGGAGCTGATACAGAGGCCATGGAGAAGCATTGCTTACTGGCTTGGTCCCTATAGCTTGCTCAACTTGCTTTCTTATAAAACCCAGGGCCACCAGCCCAGGGATGGTACCAAGTATAATGGGATGGGCCCTTCCCCATCAATCACTAATTAATAAAATGTCCTATAGACAGTTCTTATTGAGGTATTTTCTCAATGGAGGTTTCCTCCTTTCAAATAGTTCTAGCTTGTGTCGAGTTGAAACAAACTAGCCAATACACATATTTTTAGTTTGTAAAGTGATGGATCCCTAAAAACTCATGTATGTATCATTGTATAAATTTGCCTCTTGTTAATTCCACAGTTTGTATATGCTTATGGATATGCTTCTTGTAAAAGTACTTTATGTGCCCATACACATGTACACATGTACATACACACACACACACACACACACACACACACACACACACACACACACACACACACACACACACCTCATTACCTCAAGCTACCATTTTCCCCAGTCACTTCCCAGCAGTTGACATATTTTGTACTTTGCCCTCGGGCTCTCTCATAGACTAGAAGAGGAAGAGGAATGGAGAAATGGCCTCTCTAGTACAGTTCTCCGCAGCACCTAACTGAGATGCTGATGCCACCAGTCAGTAGATGGAGCACAGGTACACATTTACCTGTGCGAGGCTTTGACTATGAAGACTTACGCATATGCTCTCCTAACCCTTCTCTTTCCAGTGCATTGAGAAGTTGCGAGCTGAAGTAAAAGCCTCCCAGGAGAAACTGAACGCCCATGTAAGTGGTTTTCTTTTTCCCTCAATTTCCTGATTCCTACCACTGCAATCCTGAGAATGAACAGAAAAATTTCAGAAGTCATAAGTGAGGCTTACCCACTGCAAAAAAAAAATTAAAATAAAAAACCCACGACAAAAACATAAAGTTGGAAATCAGTATCTTTACTCCTCCATAGATAAAGTTGACATTCTTGTAGATGCTGAATGAGAAAACAGCATGTGCACTTAGATGTGGCCAGATGGTATAACCAGTCTAAACTGATGGCCCATCTGAAGAGTTTTAAGCGTAGAAAAGGATGCCAGGTAAGTCAGTAAAGGGACTCAAGTGGTGATAGTGGTTGTTGATACATTGAGCATAGGTTGGAAGCAGAGATCCTGAAACTTCCAACCAGCAAGCTTCCCAGAGATGCTGTTTTCTGGGCACTTAGGCCACGGGTGACTGCAGAGGACACTGATTCCAATTCGCTCAATCCTGAGAGTTAATCCTGAGCAGTATATTTTAATGTGTCTTTGTTTGCCCTAGATTGTGCTATTTGAAACAGTAACCATAAATCAGAGTGTGGGAATGTCCATTTGCTCCTGTAACATCTTTCACAAAGATCTCTCAAATTTCTGGAGCAAATTCCTTTCACTCTAGCCTATGTCTGTGCAGAGGGCCAATGCTCATCAGCAGACAGGAAACTCTTGTGCATTGCTGTCAATGTATCAGTTACCCTGCAACTCTTGAGAAGATGAATGACCCAACACCTTACTTGTCTCCAAAAGCTTGCTCGTCATAGTAGTCATTTCCCTCTCCTTCTGGACAACATGGCTTAGTCTTGGTAAAGGATATGGGCAGGCCACATCAAATGGCCACTCTCAATAGCACCAAGTTCCTCAGGCCAGCTCAGAATGCAAGCAGAAAAGACTGTAAAATAGTGAATACCGGAGACCACTCATTGACTCTGAAGTGAGCTGGCCTGGAAAAGTCTCTCTAATCATCCAATCTTTCTGTGCTGAAGGAAAAAGAAAGTATCTGTGAGCCCAGAGCTTGTAATCCCTAAATCCAGCCTTTTTCTGACCTTGATTTGACCACTACTGAACATGACTTGTGCCTACATCCGTGGCATTGTGACTGTTCTAGCAGAAGCATGCCACACTAGCTTAGCTTTCCAGATGCTCCAGCATTGCAGATGTTTTCCCTCCGGTCTGCCCCAAGGGTGCCAGATAATGACTGTGGTCGGAGGAGAGCGCTGGTTCTTAACCTGCTCCCTTTATACCTGTGTGTATAAAGGAAGGCAGATGCATTCCCCAAACTTCTGACGCTGTCTTCCAGTGTCTCTTAGCGACGGGCTGATTTTGAAAGTTCCCTGTCACTGATGCCTTAGGGAAATTGCTGCAGTATCTACTTCTGTCTCCTAATTCTAGAGTTTCTGCCTCCACCTTGCTGCTATTATTCCAGGCTTGTCTGAACTGGGATTGTGTAGAGTGTCTAGAATGTTCTAAAGCAATTGTCAGACATCTAGGTTTCAATATGCCAGTTTAGTTTTCAAGGATTTTCTTTAATTCATCAAGAAATTTTAGATGAAAACTATTAATAATAGCATTTATTGAGTAGGTTATGTGTCATCCTATAGTATCAGTTTCAGATTTTAATAAAAACCTAACAAGCTGGACGTTATTTCTCAGATTAAAAGACTGAATCTTAAAAAGGTTAGATTACTTTTCATCACACTTGGAAATTCATGATTTTGCCATCCCGACTGGGTGTCTTTCCAAATCTCTCTTCCTCTGTCTTTCTCTCTTTTTCTCTCTGTCTGTGTCTGTCTCTGTCTGTCTGTCTGTCTCTGTCTGTCTGTCTGTCTGTCTGTCTCTCTCTCTCTCTCTCTCTCTCTCTCTCTCTCTCTCTCTCTCTCTTCTCTCTTGGCTGTCAAAGATCATTTAAAACTCTACTTCCAAAATCCCTTTCTCTTTCCCTGCCCTGGAAATGAATCACGCCTTTGCAGAGTTTCAACTCACACTCCTATGTAGATAAACAACCTCCTCCTTCTCCTCCAAGTTCTTTATGTCTTAATCATCCCCTGATTATAGCCCCTATGTGCATTTCTGAAAACATTTTCCCTGGAGAAAACTTTCAGTCGGAGGCTACTACCTACTCAGAAAAGAAAAAAAAAAGTGTGAGGGAGGGTGGGTGGGCTGGAAACAAAACAAAATGGGTTTATTCCCTTTAGAAATTATCTACGTATAGCCAATCTCTGAAAGTGTTTATCCATGAGTACTATTTAGAGCCCATAGCTCTGTAGACTGTTGACATCGAACATCGAATGAAGGCAGAATGTCCCAATGTGACCTAGCATTGTGCTGCTATCTCAGGATCAGCAAGTCAAATTTGTCATCTTCTTTTTTTGAGTCTTGGATATGTCCCTCTGTTATAGTCCCCAGCCATGCTGGCTAATGTAGCACTATTAGGTTATTCTAGAGTCCAACTAAAAAGCAGTCTTAAAGTCCCAATCTTCTCCACTCCCATCCTTCAGGTAGTTAGCTGTAGGGTCCTAGGCCGAGATCCCCAGGTGACCTCACTTCCACAGTTCACTGAGCTTCTGATTCTCTACGTCTTCCTGCCCTGTGTAGAGTTTAGCTGTCGTCAGTGGTCCCAAATAATTGACATGTGAAAATTTAGAGCCTTCTCCTATCCCTCCATCACACAAACAGCCTGTTTGATTTATCCACACAGAATTTAGTTGTCTTAGAAGAGAAAGAATAGAGTGCTTCAGGGGGAGTGAGCAAGGACGTGAGATAACTGTGTGAAAATGGCATCATGGAATCCATTAGTTTGTATTTGAATTTGAAAAATCAATAAAGCAAGAAATGCTGTGGCTGAACAAAAGCACAATTTACTTTGGCATCTGCAGACACATGCTTTATGCTTCTGGGCAAACAATTTGTGAGCAGAATTATATTCCTTAAAGATGCCAGTTACGTAAGGCACCAATGCAAGCAGAGGCTGGCGTTGTCAGGGTATAGCATGCACTTATCACGTTTCCATTGCGGGGATCAAACACTGTCAGCAAGGAAACCTAGAGAGGAGTTTACTGGAGCTTGTGCTTCCAGAGAGATAAGAGTCTGTGAGGGTGGACTAGAGGCAGGATCAGAAGCTGAGGGCAAACGTCAACTGTAAGCATGAAGCAGGGAAAACCAACTAGAATGGCAGGGGTCTTTCAGCTCTCAAAACCCACGCCAGTGAAAACCTTCCTCCAGCAAGGCCATGGCTCCCGAACCTACCCAAACAGTGCCACCATCTGGAGACCAAGTGTTCAAATGGCCAAAACTATGGGGACATTTATCATTCAAACCACCACAGCATGCAGAGGAGAGAGGATAATGCCTTCCTTCACTGGAAATGCAACTTAAAAACAAAACCCTAGAGTTAAGGTCAACTCCTACTTTAGGTGAAGAAATATATCCAATGGAGTGGTCTTAATGAGCAACAATTTGATATTAGAGCTTAATAAGCTCAGCCATAAAGAATCCAATTGGTGAATTATATTAGTGTTTAATTATACTGATACCTATGACATAGAAAGTAATAAATGCCTTAACATTTCTGAGTTACCACTTGCTACTATTTTTAAGATTAAAATCCTATCCCCTTAGCTTTACCGTGCCTAGAAACAACTTATATTATTAAATGTTTTTAAAGATTTTTATCCCCAGTGAGTACCAAGTCTGGACCACCCACAGAACTAAACTGCCCTGGCCAATTTTTTTTTTTTAATTCTCTATCCCATGATTACTTAACTGCTTAGACCTACACAAGCTAAAACAAATACTTAACGTGAATGTTTATAGTCACTTGAAGATAATTGTTCAAGTTGTAATGACTTGAATCAAGACTAGGTATTTTAAGAGAAAAATATTCCTTTAAAAATGAGTGCCTTCCAAATGGTTGGATTTATTTCTTGATGAGCTCTAACATTAGCAAGTATAGTATTTTGTCTGTCAGTCTGTCTGTCTGTCTGCCTGCCTGCCTGCCTAATCTAGCATTAATGTTTATAATAGCCTACAGGTCTGCAATCCCAACATACCCTCATCCCAGTGGTCATATTCTCTCTTGATGTCTAACCATCCATAAGACCTGCCCAGGACTCAAAGTTCTGTTCATCTCCAATGGAGATCTTTCAAAGTGGAAATTGGGGTAATTGGATAGTAGGCATTCAGATGTTGCTACTGTTTATAGCATTATTTGTGTCTGAAATACTTAAGACCAAGAGTTTAAATTATCCAGTGAAGAAACCATTCAAATCAACTGTGTCGCCTTCCTCAGTCTGTAAGACAGGTAATTGTGTGTTAAAAGCTGAACTTCATGAGCCACAGACTCATAGGACACCCACGGACTGAGCAGCTGACAAAAAGGCACTAGGCACATGGGCAGGTCCACCCTTGGTACTCCTGAAAGATTTCCCTAGGAGTCTGGTTTAACTTCTTTTTTTTTTTTTAAGATTTATTCATTTATTCTATATAAGTACACTGTAGCTGTCTTCAGACACACCAGAAGAGGGCATCAGATCTCTTTACAGATGGTTGTGAGCCACCATGTGGTTGCTGGGAATTGAACTCAGGACCTTTGGAAGAGCAGTCAGTGCTCTTAACCGCTGAGCCATCTTTCCAGCCCCTTTAACTTCTTTTTTTGTTTTGTTTTTTTGTTTTTGGGTTTTTTGTTAACTTTCTAAATTAAAGCTCTACAAAGTCCCAGTTGAATTCCTGTGTAGTTTCTTTCTGCCCTAAAACTCTACCCCTCTGCTGATTGATCCTTCCCTCTTTTGGCCACTTTCTTGGGGTTGGTTTTGCTTTTAAACATCATGAACATTCTTTCCCCAACGATACCTAGAATCCCTTTACAATTGAGTCTTCCTCACTGTGTGTCGTCTTGGGAGGCTTTTCATTCAAAGTATCCTATTAGGTTTTAACTTGAAACAACTTGAAGTGAGCCCACCCACTAAGCTGCAAGGAATCTGCGTACTGATTTGGGTGAAGCAGGAGAAAATAACGGAGCAGATGTATTCTGATGGAGGTGGTACCCAGGCATGACATCTCATTGATACTGCCTGAACTAGAACTGTTCTTAGTCCCTTTTCTAAATCAGGTTCCCATCACTTGTTGCTTTGAAGAGTCTCCAGGAACTCCCCTGACTCCCCCAAGCACAATCTCATTTTGTTCGATTTGCTCATAAGTCAGAATAAATCACATTGCTTACATTAGCTCCTTAATTTTCAAAATGTGCCCCTAAATCAGAAGTACTAGTGGCACTTTGGGAGTATTTTGAAAAGCATATTTTGAAGCACCTATTCAATATCCTGATCTAGAAGTTTGGGGGTGCAAATCCAGCAGTGTAAATTTCTGAAAGCCCTCTGGGTGTTTCTGATGCTGGTAATCCTGACCCAAGGAGTCACTGCTCTGGTCAGCCAGATTTCCCCATTTGGACCAGCATTGTCCTTTAGCTACATGTCACTGATACTCCTACCACTGGGAAACATCTCCAGGCCTGAATCCTAACACAGCGCCAGGACAGCAGCACAGCTCCGCACAAGGCCCTGTCCAGGAGGTAAACCAAAAAAGGCATGCTCTTCCTGCCCGCCCCTCCTCTGCAGCCCACACTTCTGCCTACCCTAGAAGCATCACTACATTCCTGAAGCTTGTCATGACTAATTCCACTGTCATGTGACAGTAATTAATACCTTGGAGTCACTAACAGAACAGTTTCCTAGAGCTGCTACCCACGTTATGCCATGTCCTTTCACAACAATCCTGGGAGGTATTTCTTCTTCCCCATCAGATAAGGGAAGTGAGCATCATGCATGCTAACTAAGATCTCTACTCACAACGATGCCACTCTAGCTGTTCTGGTACCTATTTCTATGATCTGTCTCATTCAAAGTAAGAATTGTGGCTGCTTTTGTACCAAAGCACACCCAATGCCTATGGCAATAAATGACTGCTCGTGATATCAACACTTGATGTAATCCTTAGATCCTATGGTGAAATTAATCAATCTGAGAGAATTAGGCAGATGTCGTTAGGGTGTCTTACCTGGAGCCAATGAGGGGTGACAAAATTCCTTTTATTTTCCACGTGGAGAGGTTTAATGAGAGAAGAGTAGAAGAGCGGAAAGGCGGCCAGCCATGAGCACGTGGAGGAGGGTGGGTGGGGAAGCGGGCAAGAGTATTGAAGAAAAAAGAGCAAGAGGAGGTAAGAGGGGAGGAAGAGAGAGTAAGAGCGACAAAATTCCTTTTTAATCGACCATCTTAGGGCTATTTTTAAAGAGCTATATATATTTGACCTAAATGGATAGTTCCTTGGCAGCTCTTTATGGGAAGAACCACGTAATCCTGAAAGTTTGCACCTACGATGAATATGGGAAATATTGCTGCACGTGTGGTCGGACCTGCCTTTCCTTGACTGGGTTATCTGTCCTACGTCATAATTAAGTCACTCATTTTAACCCTCATGTGGTCAGTCTGTGGCTTGTCTTCATTATAGGTGATTTGGAGAACTTGAAAAGTAGATAATAACAGAGGTTTTCCAGTTGATGAGTATTGTTCCCAAACTTCTGGGTGCTTAAAAAGGATCTGAGCTGTCACTTCACATAAGATCATCACACACACACACACACACACACACACACACACACATGCACACATACACACACACACACACACACATGCACACACACACACACACACACACACACACACACACACACACACATGCACACACATGCATACACACACAAATACACAGATATACATACACACACATACACACATACACATACACACACAAATACACACATACACATGCACACACACATATATACACACATATACACACAAATACACACAAATTACACACAAATTCACACATACACACTCACACACACATACACACATACATAGATACACGCACATACACACACATACATAGTACATACATACACACATATACACACACACATACACACATACATACAAACATACACTCACACACCCATGCACATACACACACATACACACACACATACACACATACACGTGTACACACATATACACACACACATACACACTCACACACATACACACACATACATACACACACATACACACACATTCACACATACACTCTCTCTCTCTCTCACACACACACACACACACACACACACACACACATACACACACACATTCACACACACCACACTGCTGGCAGTTGATACCCAAAGCTTTGAGGACTTGAAACTCACTAAGGATTACCCTTCAGTTCAGAGAGCTTTTCCTCTGTTCCTCTCTCATTGCTTTTCCTAACTCTTTAGGAGGGAGCTGTGTCCTTCTGGTGAGAATCCAGGATCTCTTCTTTAGTCTTTATTCTACACCAATAGCTGAGTTCTCCAGGTTCTGGGGCATGGCTACACTCATTTTACATTTAATGTGAACTTCAAAACAACAATAATAAATAAGCAAGTCTTTCTCGTTAATAGAAAAGCATCCAGGAAGAGTAAAAATATTTTATTCCATTCTCAAAAGGAAATAAATAAATAATTGTATTTAACTTCAACTGTTCTCTTGATTTAATTTTATAACTATTAAATATTAACTGCAATGTTTAGCTATATTTATTTATACTATATAAAATCAGTGCAAAGTAGCTGTTTTTTAAAAATCCATAAATAATAATAATTGAAACCATATATTAAATTAAATGGTCATATCAAAAAAGCAGAATTTGTATGGGTAAATCATAACTTACCACATAGTACAATTTTACTAAACATGTGGATCAGATATTTCTCATAGCCAAAGTCACGACGAAGAAATGTTTCCATGAGCAATTCTTACTGTATTAGATAGGAAAAGATATTATTGTTTATTTTCTAATAAGGTAATTCTGAAATGAGATTTATGGGGGCTACCCTATGGACAATAGGGTGAGGAGCATTGAAAAAACAGAAAGAATCCATGACCATATCAGACCACAGTAAGAGTAATGGACTTGGATGGCTGTGTAGGCAGTTTCCAACAGTAGAAGGCGAGCTCTCAACATGAGTAATGTTCTTTCTTTCTTGTAATTATAGTGTAGCTACTTCGTGTATGATTTTAATCCAGAGCTATTTGTGATAATCCAGCAGGCAAGTTTTCCTCCAGTCAAAACCCAAACAGACAATGTACAAGATGAAAGGCAGCCATAGCGTCAGGTCTGCTGAGAAGGCGCCTGACTTAGACAAAAAGAGAATGAAGCCAGGCAGCCAGGGCACGAGATGTTTCAGAAGATGAAAACCCAGCTTTGTGTGACCGCAGCTGAGGGGAGTCATGTGGTGCATGATGGTCTTTTGGGGCACTAATTTGTTAGTTGGGATAATGGTAGCTATCGTAACAAAGAGTCCCCAGAATTTCAGCACCTGAACACAATAGAAGTTTGCTTTTCTCGTCTGCTTAGTCTGTTGTTGTTCGTGTCTGTAGGCAGGCGGCACCACTCTGAAGCCCACTGAGGGATCCTCCTTCAACTTGCAGGACCCAAGGTCACATTGGGGGCCATCTCTGTTCCAGACAGTCAGACCTGGTCTCTGCTTAGACACTCCTAGAAGTGGCATCGCTTACTTCTGCTTACATCTCAATGGTTAGAGCTCAGTCACAAGGCACAGTGACTGCAAGGGATGCTGGGAAAGATGTTCTGGCAGTGGACCAGGAGAAGGTGATGTTATACATGTCAAGGAGCAACTGTCCCACCTGTACTTAAGTCATCCTCTGATCCAGGATATATAGTTCTTCCCAGTTTGACTCTAGGATAAAGTGCATTCAATTATTATATTATTAATATTGAAATTTATGCAACGAATACCAGACAATCAAGAGCTTTATGCTTGAGGACATATAATATACCTTTAAATACCTTATGTTTTGATATTTAAAGGACAGGAAGATTGAATGACGTGTGTGTGAGTGTGTGTGTGTGTTTATGCACATATGCATACATTCCTGTGTGTATTGATATATGTGCAGGTGTGGACATGAGTACAGAAGTCAAGGAATTGATTTTAGGTGTCTTCTTTGAGTAATCTCTAACCTGGTGTTTGGGAGACAGTCTCCAGGTGTACCTGAAGCTCACTGATACAGCTAGATGGGATCCCCAGGAATCTTCCTGCCTCTGCCTTCCTAGATCTGGGTTAACCAGTGTGCACCACCACACTCTGCTCTTCTGCATGGGCGCTGGGGACTGAACTCAGGTCTATCATGCCTGCGTGGCAGGCACTTTCCCAACTGAGCTGTCTCTCTAGCCCTCTTTTTCCATGTTAAGACAAGATTAAATTTGGCTCAGCCTGGTGTGTCACTATTAGCAGAAGGTTTAGTCTTAGTCACTTAGGATGTTCCTGTCTCTACCAAAGGGATTTTACTAACCCAGTTGAAGCCACCGACTTTGAGTCAGGTGTGTCTGTCATGGCCTGTGCCTAATGCCTCTTCCCAGAAACCTAACCAAAGACTTGTGACTTTTGTGGTGGTTGGGAGTACCTCTGGTCTGTGCACTATGTCCAATTAGGGCCTATACCCAAATAGCTTGTGTACAGTGGAGGTCTGCATTCTAAGAGCTGTCAGTACCTAATTCTCTGTTGTCCTTAAACCCTTTAAGTTGTTCACATCCCTTTCCTTCTCAAAGCATAGTTCTATCCCTTCTGCACTTCTGGCTTCTCAGACATCTCAACACAGGCTTGTAGACACTCAAACGGCCAACAGCAAGCCTGAAATTCCTTCCCTTGATGGGAGTTGGGGGCAGTATTCTCTGTTAAATCAGTTGCTATCCTTCATCCGCAGGTTGATGTTTCCAGGTTGTACTTCTGTGATGCTTCACAGAGTTCTCAAAATGGCATACACTTAGCAATACCACTAACAAGCTTAGATGGTTGAACAGAAACATAGCATTTGCAGCTTGTCTTGTTGCCAAATGCGAAGAAGTGTGAAATTACCAAGTATGATGCGAGGCGAACTGTTAGTTTTAGCTGGAACTGAAATAGACAAATCCTTAGTCATTTAGACATTGCTCATCTCCAGTGATGGGCCTGCCATCCCTTGGCTTAGGAGAAGGCAGCTTCCATACAAGAAAATGCTGGTGCTTAACCCCAACAGTCAAGATGCCCAACAGTCACTGGCAAAGTCTGGAGAGAAGAGAGTTCCTGTCTCTCCTGAACCTTTCCCTCAGGTTGCCCACATATCCATATAGTCTCAGTCCTTCACAGCTAACTAAATACTTTCTAACAGTATTATTATCTCGGTGTGCATGTGTATGCTGTTTGTATGGGCGAGCATATGCCATGATGTGCATGCGGAGGCCAGAGGACATTTCGACATTTGTTCTCTCTTCCACCTTTATGTGGTTATGGGGTTCAAACTCAGATCATCAAGCTGCCCGGCCGAGCAAGTGCTGCCCTGCTAAGCTCTCTCACCGGACCTTGCTATTTCAACGTTACACCATCAGCCCAATTTTATGAAAACATTTCCCCCTCTGAACATCTGCTAGAGTCTAGAGGCCAGCTCTCCCATTTACTGACTGTCTTTGAGTGGGCGCCTTACTCACAGAGGCTTACATTTTCACACTGCAAAGTGGGGGTATTGGATATCCATTATTCATAGATGTGGCCTGATGGTTAAATAAGTCACTTTACAGAACTCCGAGTATCTGCAAAACAGGTATAAACATTACATAAAGATACACACTAACGAACGAGCGAAACACAACGGCCAACCAGCCAACGACAGCAACTGTGAAAAGAGCCAGTGAACGTTCCATGGTTTGTTCAGTGGTGAGCTGTCCTGGAGTCTTTGTGCCTGGTCTGCAGGGTGCGCATCCGCAAGCTGGAATCCACTTTAGTGGGATTAACTGAGACAGAGAGGTGAGGGGATTACAGTATCGGGGACACCCTTCTGCTCTGATGCCCCGCCCTCCTCGTCACTCACGATAATGTGCTTGGACATTACTTAGCACTTCATAAACATTTATTTTTCAGTACCAGATTCTATTACATGGAGTTTAACTCTTGATTACTTCACTGTTTTCAAAATAAATCATGTTCCCGTGTTGAGCCCAAGCAATTGCTCATTCCTTGTGTGCATGAAGGGCTAGTGTAGGAGGCAGCTCTCAGCCTGCCAGAGCCGGCACAGAGGAATTAGCTGGGTACTTCTGCTCACCTTCACTTCAGTGAGAATAGGCTGATCCGGTTAGGCAGTTGACAGTGCCACAGGGAATGGAAAACTACCGCTAAGCTGAGGTGGTTTGCAACTGGGAAAGATCGTCTTTGATGTCAGGGGTGGTTCTGAATACTCACGTCCCTCCTGGCTTTGCTTCCCATCCATTGCTTTCTAGGGCCCCCTGAAGAATGTCATCCAACCTGTTTCTCTCTAATTCTTGATTAACCCCAATAAACAACTGTCCCAACTGGGAATGTTCGTGACGTATATTCCCCGTGCTCAGTGCTGAATGTTTGCCACTGACTTTGCCAAACTTCCTTTAACTTCCACTATGAGATATTCCTGTCTGGAGACATCTGAGTGTGACTACTGTGGATACCAGTACAGGGTCGGGGAGTCCAGACAAACCCCGTCCATGTGGTGCTTCTGACAGTACTCTTTACCCTCCTAATTTCAGTACCTAAAGGACTCAAATTGCCCCAGGTTTTTCCTCCCATTCTCTAATTCTCAATACCGCAATTCCAGAGTGGAAGTACCTATTCTCTACAACCAAGAGACCTCAAAATGGTTGGTGATTTCTTTTTCAAAAAGTAAAATTTAATACCTAGAAACAATAGAAGGATATCAACCCCTCTATTGTCATCGGATGAAATAGAATTCTACTTCTAATTTGAAATATTAATTTAAATAACTGCTTAAGCTCAGATGTTTATTATTTTTCGTGTTTCTCATATAAGTAGGTCTATCTTCTGTCCAATCTTTCTGCTGGGTTTTATGTGCCATAAAGCCTAATGTAGAGCTCACTGCAGGGCTGGAGGGAGGGAGAGAGGGGCTGGGAGAGTGCTCTTGAACTTTTGTGAATAAATCATTTCTGGAAGCTTGGAATCTGTAACAAAAAATTAGCAACCATATAAGTCAATTACATTAGACCGACTTGTCTGAACCAGCGTGATTTCTCAAATGAGGACAGCTGGGTCAAAGAATTGACACGTGGTTTAGACATGAACCATTAGACTGAAGGAAAAGTCACACAGCAGCTCCCTGCTTTCTCCACTCTCCATTTAACTAAGTACGGCCACAGTGCAGGAGAAACTAAGGCGGACTTGAACTTCCCCTGCAAAGGACACAAGCAAATCACAGAATTCCAGAAAAAGGCAAACAGAGGAATGTGAACCCAACAGAAATGGTTACTAATTATTCATGCTTCAGCCTTTTCTGCTGATGTTAACAAGACAGTCTCTCCGGCTTCAGGCTTAGTGGGTGCAGGGAGCTTTGACTGTGAACTGTGATTGTCCTCTTGAAGCACCATTTAGGAGGAAGGATTAGGAGGAGGAGCAGGGAGGAGGCCGGTCTGATCAAAAGAGGCAGCACCAAAAGGGGCGCCAGGCGTAGGGGAGAATGCGGAGCACATGAAGAAGCCGTGGGAGCTGGAAACAATGCGAACAGTCAGGCCAGAAGTTCAGCAGAGAGAACGAACGGGCCGAGAGGAGAATAGAAGCATTTTTTCAGCTTTGCATATTTGCTAAGGAGAACACAGCTAGATGTTTACAGAAGCAGTGAAAACAAGTTGTGTCCAGTTGAAGCCCATGGGGACATTTCCCCTTCAACACTCTTACAGACATGGAACACACCTATCCCCAGAGACAGGGCTCAGGAGGTTAGCCAGAGTAATTAGGAGCTCTACCACAGTAACCCTTGAAGGTTTGCAGTGTTCGTTAAAGTTCTTGTCCTGAATTCACATTACGTTGGTTGGTTGGAATTCTCAGATTGAGGAGGATTTCAGCCTGAACCAGCCGGATAAATATTTATGAACAAGTAATTTTCACGTCCTGCCATTGTTCCAAGTTGGTTGGATGAAGACTCAGTGATATCTTAGAGGAGAGTTCTCACATTTCTGTAGAATCGTGTTGCCTGGGGAGTGGATTTGCCTTTCAGACATGGACTTTAGGACACAAATTTAGATTTCAGAATGGCCTCCCCACCAATCGGTCCCTTACCCACCAGCCTCAATCTGTGACCTCCTCAGCTCCCACTTCTGCCTCATGCACCTTGTCTCATGCATTGTTGATGACTTACAATCACCCTGAGAGGTTTCTTTAAGGATGTCAGATACTGCTCCTCTTCCTCCTCAATCTGTGCAGGCGCTTTCTCTCTTTCTCTACTTCCCACCCCATACCCCTTCGTGGCAACATCCCTCTCCTCAGTCATTGGATCCAGTGAAATTGCCAAGAGCAGCTTCCAGATAAACCTGCCTTTAACATACATTTAAAAAAAATAAGGTCAATTGTTTTCTTCTTAGGATTTCTTAGTTTTCTTTCCAAGACCGTGCTGTGGGAAATTTCTGACCTTAAAATGTGGTTCCTGGCATCCCTTGGGAATGAGTGTGATAGGGGGAGCGCTCCCTGTAATCAGTAAACGGGTTCAGCCTTACAGGATGTGCAACAGTCAGACCCCAGGCTCCATTTCTCAATGTGAGGCCAGGGACCCAGCCACGTATGTGCCATTCATGCCTACTGTGTGCAGTGGAGCTACTGTAGAAGTCTTAGTATGTATTAGAGAGAATAAAATGATTCCTATGCTGTTTTCTGTGGGCGAGCCTGTTTCAGAGCAAGCTAAAGTTTCACCAGCAGTGGTGAAATAACAGAGCTCCAGGTAAACCCCTGTCTTTCTCCTGCTAGACTTTGCTCAAGATCAGGTGATAGGAAAGCCTTATAGCATGGTTTCTTGAGGCTGGGTCTGTGTCGTGGCCATTTGATCAAAGAGTTGGGTAGGTAGAAGATAATGACATTTAATACATTACCTATAAACTCATGGAGGTTTTCTGCATGGTTTTTCTGTCTTCATAGAATCTGTCTCCTTATGGGAACACCCAGATTGATCACTTGAGTCTAAGGATAGTCTTTAAATAGGGGAATATAAAAGAAGAGAATTTGTCTAAATCACTGCTTGAATATATGCTATTTCAGTTTTTTTTTTCTTTTAAACACTCAGTATGCCAGGGCTGGAAAGGAGGCTCAGTGAGTGCTTGCTCTGAAAACATGAGCTACCTGAGTAGCTACCCAAGTTCAAATCTCCAGGACCCACATAAAGAGCTGAGCATGACTCCATAGGCCTATAATCCCAGCATTGTGTGTGGAGTGAAGAAATCAGAGACAGGCAGAACTCAAGCTCTCACTGACCAGCCTACCTAGGAGAAAAGTTGAGTTTTTCTATTAGTGCTTTAAGGAAATGAGGCAGGGTGTCATAGAATATGTCCACTGTCTTGCTTTGGCCTGTGCTTTGTACACTAATGGGCCTGCTTACCCACACTTTCACAATCACATTACACACCGCACGGAATACACACATCCACCAAAAAATCGCATCTCTCTATAAAGTATAAAGATGACAGAGACATTTTTATCTTTAGACTTTTCCATCCCTCCCCGCTCCCCCCAGGGCGCAGAGGGAACAATTGGAGGTATCGTAAACTGCCATGGTATTTGCAGATGTGTTTGAGAAGAGCTGGGGAGTGGTTAGGAGGTCAAGAAACACAAGCACCCTCCAGTCTGGTAGAACTGACACAGAAATCATGACTCAGAGCTGCTGTTCTGGACAAAGCACATTAAAAAGCAGTGTCTCGGGGTCCCTGCTTGGCAGCCCGGAGACCTTCGTGTCTCTGCAGAAGACCCAGTTTTGGTTCTAAGCTCTCCACCTCAGGTGGCTGACAACAACCTGTAATTCTAGTTCTAGGGGGAATCTGTGTCCATCTGCACACACATGTTGTGTAGGAACTCACACAGGGGCACACAATACACATGAATAAAAGTAGTAAATTCTAAGAAAAATCAATGCCTCACAATATAGGGAAATGGTTTGTCCCTAGAGTTAAATATCACAAAGAATCTAGGTGACATTAGTAAGATGTTTCACTGTTTTTATGATTAAAACTGTAGGGGAAATTTGCCAGAGTGACTTATGGAATTGGACAGACCACTGAAGCTGATTTGTAATTTAATAGCACCCTTATTCTTAACAGTAAGCATGGTTAAGCTTCTGAGATTGGTCATAGTCCCACTTCCAGAAGTATCTCTCATCTATGTTAGCAGGCTTGGTGGCAGTCACAGGTAACTCCCAGAATCTCCAGGAAGCTAAGACCAGTGCTAGAAACAAGCCAGGAGCCAGAGTCAATCACAATGGAGTTTTCCCACCAGAGCTTCCCACTGCTGTTCAGTTTCAACCGGTGTCTCTAATTCAGGCCTGGAAGCCTTCACCAGACCCTCCACTTCCCAATCAGGGATTTTTCCTGTGAGAACAACACTCTCAGCAGATGTCTGATCTCAGTCCTGGCATGGGTGCTGACTGAGACTGAGGCCTGCTCTAAGGACCAAGATAGTGCCGGGCGACATCTTAAGGAGGTTCAGGCCCATGAGGTAGGTGTAGTCCTAAGCTGAGAGAAAGTTTCCAAAGATGATTGGCTAGCAAATCCTTCCATGACACCAAATTAACTGGTCAGCAGGACCACTTGTGCCCAAGAGTTTGGTTGGGACCAGCCTGAGCTTCATGGGGAGGCCATCTCTTAAGGAAAAAGAAATCTGTTCTTGCTATCACATAGACGACACAGATGAACATTAGAACATACCATCTTAGGAGCTCGGGGGTTGGCTCGGTGGGTAAAATGCTTGCCATGTAAGCATCAGGACCAGACTTCAGACCCAAGCCATGAAAAAGCCGAGCAGGACAGCACACACCAGCAACTCTAGTGTGGAGAGGCTGTGTTGTAGAATATGAGGACAGAAGCGTCCCTTGGGCTTGTTGGCCTTCCAGTTTATCCAAAATGGTGAGCGCCACCTTCAACGAGAGATGAACTCTCAAAAAATTCAGATGGAGGGAGAATTTGATATTAATGTCTGGCCTGTACATGGCTATCCACGCTTGAGCACAGGCACCTACACATACACGCTGCTGCTGCTGTGACTACTACTACTACTACTACTACTACTACTACTACTACCTTTAGTAAAATAAGCCAGAAACAAAAGTTTATATTTTTATGTCTGCATCAGTATAAATGTCCAGAATATAAGTAAATTTGGGGAAACACAGAGAACATTCCATTCCCACTGGTCTGTGTGGGGAGATGAGACATAACTGTCGATGAGTCTGGGCAGACATGTCCAGGAACTAGGTAACAGTTGCATAGCTCCGTGAGGATATCCAAGTGTGTTGGGCTGTACACTTAGTGTAAGGTGAATGTTATTGCTCCGTATAAAGAGGAAAGCCCCTGAGTGGCTCCTGAGCTTTGCCTGAGGAGTCTGGGAGTCTTGTTTTGTTCTCCTGCCGTTGTTCCATGACGCCCTGAGAATAATGGAATCTGAGTAATGCAGCTTTGCGCTGGGTCTCAAAATGCAAAGTCCCTCCAAGTTTATCCCCTTACCATGGAAAATAGCTACAAAACCAGCACAAGACTGTCGGAAGACGCTTTGGAAATGATAAATGAAAAAAATATTATGCTTCCTTTCTCTCAAAGCATTCTGTGAAAGTCAGCGAATTCGTGATTTTAATTAGGTTGATATTTGTCTATTTTCTACACTTAAAACTACCCTGGAATGCAATTCTAGTCCCATTCATTTTAACTACAGTAAAACTTGAATTTAGAAAAAAACAATCAGCACCAGAAAGGCTAAATCTAGCTTCTAATGAATTATTGCTAAGTTTCTTACCTACATGTTGAGAATTTTAACAGAATCTCAATCCTGGGTTCCATCCCCAGAGACCCCAATCACTGGTCTCAGTGCAAGCAGGAAAGCAGGACCTCATAGTCTCTCAAGCTGTTTTACCACATTAGTGAAGTTGGGACTACAGCTCTTAAGTTACCCACAGGTGAGGCCCATGTGAGTGACGGAGCACATTGTGCCCAAAACTGGCAGTAAGTAGACCACTGAGGGACTCAGGCTGGAGGTGGACACAAGCCACCATAAACATGGGGACAGGAGCTCAGCATTAAAGTGGGGGGCGGATGGGGTTTGAGTGGGGGTGGTCCATAGAGAAGGTGGTCTGTAAGACAAGGAGGGTGAGGACACCCGAACCTCAACCAGCGGAAAGGGAGGCGAAGTAAAAGCCCAGCAGCTTTGTCGTGTACTTTATAAATGGCTGTGTCTGAAGTTTCCTCAGAAACTGCTTGAACTGACTGGTAAAGTGATAGTGTTGGAACTTCCGGTGATATTTTTTTTTTCAGTTGAGGGAATAACCCAATTGCCTGGATTATGGGTTCACAGCAGAAGAAAGTCTAGCATGCTGGCTTTTTCTGTGAGGATCTCAGATATTGAAATAAGTCCAGGAGTCACTATTTTATAATAAAATTTAAATATGTCTTCTCATAGCAAGTTCTGACCCACTTTTCTAGAAGCGTCTGCTCCCAGGTTAAAATCCTCACTTGTCCCTGAACTTAGTGGCTGCTGAGAAGCAGGGCTGATGCCAGCTGGGCAACTGCTGGGAAGTGAGGGAACACGACTCTGTGGAGAGAAGCAGACTCTCCTGCGCTCTTAGCCCTGGGGGAGCTTTGCACTTGGGTAGCCCCACCTCGTTGTCAGCACGTCCTGCTTCAGGCTCCTGCCCCACATTCTTCCTGTCTTTACGATCAGATGGCCACGTGACACAGGTGGTTCTCATACAGAGTAAACAGTCTGAATCATTTCTACAGCACTGTTAGAGCTGTAGAGAGATTGCCTTTATCTGATATGGTAAAGTCAGTTGTACAATAACACACAGTCTTTATGTGGAGTCCAGGTGGGCACTATACCATATGAGTTATAAGATCTAAGCTAAAAGGAGCTTATATCTCGGCAAACATTGAGTATCCTAGTAAAAGTTAGCTTAGGAGCCAAGCCTTCTGAGGGTCTGTGTGTATGTAATGTGTGTGTGTGTGTGTGTGTGTGTGTGTGTGTGTGTGTGTGTGCGCGCATATGTCTACATATGTGTATATGTATGTATATTGTGTATGTGTGTATATGTATGTGTGTATGTGTGTATATGTGTGTGTTGTGTGTGTGTGTGTGTGTGTGTGTGTGTGCTGTTTAGATACATTAAGCATATTCATTCACTATTTGGCGCTCTGTTCCAAGCTTTCAGATACCCAGGATGAATCATGGCCTGAAACTCTGAAGTGAAAAATCTCAGAAAAAGGCATTCACAAGCTTTAAAGTCTGTGTTGCTCTGAGCAGTGTGATGACCTCACACTTGGCCCATCCCTGGGATGTTCACACTCTGCAGACCACTTGCCCAACCATTTCTATTATCAGACTGGGGCAGTACCGTACTGCTGGTGTCTGGTAAATCTATGTAGAAGCCCTATGCTGAGTCACATACCCTACTTCACTTCCTCTGACAGATAGGTCCTACATCCTTTTACATATCACAAAACAGACAAAAATAAAGTATAATTTTTAAGAAAGGAAACCATTTATATTTTTATTGCTATGGTTATTATAACATAACCATGCTTCTCCTGACACTGTTGCTAATCTTGCCATTCCTAATTTATCAGTTAACCTTTATCATGTCTTTTAGGAAAAACCATGGTGTTCTACTTCCCTATCTGTTGCTGTGATAAAATGCTCTAACCAAAGTCATCCTGGGAGGAAAGGTGTCATTTGGCTTATACTTGCAGGTCAGACCTATCTCAGGGACGTCAGCACCAGGAACTCATGGACTGAAGCAGAAACCAGATTTATTATTGTCGTTCTGAAATGTGACATCTCACTATCTGTCAGGGGATGGCCTTCCTCCCATGGTAGTCCCCTTCTGCCTCCCAAGTATGGTACAGATATATGCCACGTACCCAGCTTGCTTTGTCTAGAAATAGTTTACTTAGCAGAGACCTACCAGAACTTTCCCCACCTGGAAGAATATCAAAGTCAACAGAAGATCTATAGAACACACAATGTATTTATTAGTGTTTTATTTACCCTTTATAGTTATTGTCATATGCATGTGTGTACATAGTGTATGCTCTGAGGTCTGGTACCAAAGTATATGTTGGAGGTCAGAGAACATGGAGTTGTTTTCCTACTTCATTCTTTATGTAGGTTTAGGGATTGAGTTCCGATGTCAGGCTTGCACAGCAAACACCATGACCCATTGAGTCACCTTGCTTGACTTTTGTCTTAGTTACTTTTCTTGGCTATGGTAAAAATACCATGACTACAGCAACTTATAAAAGAGATCACTTAGTTGGCTAATCATTTCAGACAGCTAGAGTCCAGGATAGTGGAACAAAGGAACAGCTGAGAGCTCATAACCCGATCCACAGTCGCCAGACAGAGAGCATGTAGGCTTGCTGCATTATTCATTTTGTTTCTTGAATACCCAATTTATTTGTTGTTTATGGGAGATCTTTGCTGGTATATACCAGTAAACAATGTAGACAGGAAATCTTTGCTCTGTGGAGTCTACTGAGTGGGTAGACAAGTGAGAAAGACTATAAGAAGATAACTATATAATACTGTCGTGAAAAAGGCTGCAAAGAACAGAGTGGGAGAAGACCTGGGGATGCTGGGAGAGGACTGAGGGTCTCTTACAGGGAGTGATAGGGAGCAAATCTGAGCAGAGAAAAAGCAGGGAACTCTGGTATATCTCTGAAGTGCCAGTCCATTAGCAACTCAAGGCAGGATAAAGCCCATACATCTGGTTTCTGAGGACAGCTTGACAGCTAAGCCTCCTGAAATACAAGTGTCTCTTGGGGATAAGGTAAGGCTGTGTCACCTGAAACTCTGCTCGACACATCAGGCCTTTTGAGGTACAGTGAATAACACCTGCTTTTAAGAACATCTACACCGTAGGTTAGATGATTTGTGCCATGATTTGAGGCAAGATTTCCAGGGCCAAGTAGGAACGAACAGTCCTTCCAGGACCCTCCAGAGGTATCCTTAGTTTAAATAAATTGCACATTACTCTCCAAAAATGATAACGCCACATAGACTGTGTCATGAGAGGATAGCACAGGCCTACCTGGCCTTTCCCTAAAGGTATCATACCCTCGTGGGAGACAGTTGGTTTTGCAAGCCAGAGTACTTATTGACAACACTGTGGTGACAATATCTATCTCATTAGGCAGGTTTCTCTCTACCTTGTGTATGGGTAAAGTCTGTGTTCTCACATCTGTGAGTACACCTGATGTTGACAGTGCCCACAGCTATTTGTAACCATGCCTGTCCTCTCTGCCATCTGCCCTGTGTTTGGTTAGAATAAGTCCCTCTGCTTTTGATTGCTAAGTTCCAGCTCAACCCGTTTGCCCTTGGAATGGTCTCTAGTAAGCCACATGACTAGCAATCACATTTTAATATGTTCTTGAATATGCCTTTTCTCGCTCCACTGATTGTACCTACTCGACTCCCAAAGATCATTTCATTAGTGAACTATCCTTTCTTAACTCCATGATGGTTGTTAACTATATGAAGCCAATGGTCCTCTGTGCTAATCGATGTATTTTCATTTTTAAAGCCTTTTATGGTCTCTGCCTCACTTTTAAAAAACCATGGAGAAACTATGGGACTGCCCTCATTACAAAGAGTGGTCCCCAAGGCTCCATGCCTTCTGTAACCTACATGGTCACCTTGAAAGTCCTTATGTGTTCGAAAAGAGGTCATGGATTTTTCCCCAATGCCTCTACATAATCGTGTTTCAGAGGTTCTGTTAAAACCGGTGAAAGGTTTACTGTCCCAACTGTGTCCAGACACAAAAGAGTCATTGTTCACTTGACCTTTAGTTGTCAATTGGCCAATTTTTTTTTCTGCTGATAGAAATCATGGCTATTTCCAAAATGCCAGTCCGGCACGTCACCCCAGATCACAGGTTGCAGCAAGCTTCGTCCACTAAAGTACATCCAGGAAAGAAATGAGAATAAGTAAAAGACCCCCAGAGACCTTCCTTCTTTCTCCTCATCCTGTGGGAAATAGGAATTAAAAATAAAAGAACCTGTCTACAAAGACAGGACCAAGGTTGAAAGCTGTGAACTGTCTAAGAGAAAACCTAGAGCTCGCACCTTTCCCTTGAAATATTCTCCATAGCACCACCAACTTCGTCCCTGGCCCATGGAAGCCCAGGGGAAGTGATAGAAGGAATAACATAACCTTTGGTTGTGATTGAGAAAGGTACCGGAATTGCTTAATGTTCCATGTAATCTGTTTGAATGGATCCTGTTGAAGTGTGCCAGCTGGAGGAAATATTATTTATAAAAGCAACAAGCAACATTCAGCAAGGAAGCAGTTTAGAAACTCTGAAATAATGTGGAAAATTTTGATTTCAGACTCCCATTCTTAAAACTCTCCCCCACCAGGGTTTCACATAATTTAAACAGGTTTTGACTGTTTCCAAAATGCCCTAATTCTTTTACTGGAGGAAGCTATTTCTGAGCACCTTTCCCCACATCCTCGCTCCGTGGGATTTCACAGACTCAACTACTAAAACAGAGCTTTGCAGATTCTGAATGTATCATTTAACATAAACATCGCCTTGAGATGAAACCAGTCTGTGTTAACAATCCATTGCCGTTTGTGGCAGATGGGAGCCCTGTGGCTTCTCTAGAGTGCAAAGGCTCTATCTGACACTCCACCCACTCTCCGGACCCATGTGAGAGCACTGTCCTTATAGAAGGGTCACCAGCTGGGGAAAGGGAATATTCAGGAGGAAGTCACGGGGCTCCTTAGGTTTCCACCACCTGTCTTAGATTAATGAGGTGACAGTGCTGTCAAATCTTTGTCTCCAGAGAAACAATGACAGTTTTTATTAAAAGTTTTTAATATAACAGAGGACAAGTCCAGGAGTTGTTCAAACTCATGACCTGATCCCTAAGATCATCTGGAAACCCTGACAGAAATATAACAAGAGGGTGGTGAAGCTTTGTGGCCAGTTTCTGATACCCCCAGAACATTAAAATTCAAGGTACCCTAACCAAGTGTTGGAAGAGACTTGTGGAAGATTGATTAAGAATAGTAACCCGGAAAGGCATTGATAATATCAGATACTTGTGTTAGCATCTATTAAAAGCCATTCCTAATTTTTAGTGCATACAAAACCATGTCCCTCAGAACAGTATAAGAGTAATAGTCTATGATACAGTCTAGAAGCTAATAATTCACACTGCTTCCACTTTCCCCCAGGAAGTACAGCCACTGAAATCAAATACACAGGTGAAACTCTGGTCAGAAACATCTACTGTAATCTCCTTTCTGTTATAAATGGTGACCGTCAGGGTCTTCAGGAGCCATAGGGACCTTCTTTATTGAAACTCGTCGGCATCTTAGTACTTGAGCAATAGCCAGCTCCCCTGCATCAGGAGCCTCTGTTGTCCCCGAAGGCTGCAGCTCTCCTCCAACTGTGACTCTTGCCTTTCCTCAGGGACATTTCAAACCCCAAGGTTCTGTAAAAGCCTTCTGGTGGGCCTCTAGCTGATTCGACAACACACAGTGTAGTATCCACTTCTGACCCGCGGTGGGTATTTCTGCATTCGCTTTTCAGGAGGGCTGGAGGCTTCCTACGATTGAAAATGGGCTAAATGAATGCTTGGTTGGAAAGTTCACAAGTTCTCAGCACCTTGCTAGAGTTTGAGGAGGGTGATGTTCTCCATGGGGCCAGTGTATACAGGCTTGCCAGCACTGAGATCTCCTATGAGGAGAACCATCAGTTTTTTCTCAGAGCTTTGTTGGCCTGGAGAATTGATTACAGTAGATAACTGTGGCCAGTGCTTTTTCTAAATAAAAATCATGATCACTAGTAAATGTTGGGTTAGTGTTATAATTTTTAGTTTTATCTATTGATTATTATTTGGTTATTTCTTGAGAGTTATTAAAGATTATTTTGACAGCCAAGGCATGTTTGTAATTCCAGCATGTCAACATTCAGTATTCTCAGATAGGGAGATGACAAGTTCAAGGTCAGACCGAGCTACACTGTGTCAAAGAACCGAGCTACACTGTGTCAAAGAACACAAATTTTACTTGGATATTTTGTTGATGAGTATTAGCATTGTTGTAATTTACTTACATCTTTCAAATGCTAGTTATTAAATATGTGTACATTAAGGTTTACGTAGGAATTATCAATGTCACTATTACTAAGAGGACATGCAAAGCTCCAACCACACAGTCACCTCACCAACCTCTGCCAAATGGCCAGGAGCAGCAAACCTCAGTGGTGCAGTGCACTGACGAACTGAGGCTGTGGAGACGGGTCAGAACTGAAAGCCTGCAGACCCTGGTTACTTACATTGATAGCACAGCATGTGCATAAGCTCAGGCTACCGGGGCAAAGTCAGAGACAGAGAGAAAGTAGGGAAGGAACACAGGAGTTAAAGTCACAAATGTGAATGTCCGAATCTTGTGTCTACCATCTTCATTCCAGAATATGGGCCAGTGGTAGAAGGGAGATTGATTTAGGGATGGGTACTCTCTCCAATGTAGAAAATTCCTCACAAATAAAATTCTAAACCATTCCCCAAGGAGCCCACCCGTCCTTCACTCCTTCCAGGAAGAGAGAAAGGAATACATGTTTCTTTGCCAGCACCAAATACCTATTTAATTTGTGACGCTTCCAAGGGTAGCTTTCAGGGCTTGCTTACAAGAGCTGCTCTTCTCAGACACTACGGGACCATCCACTGAGCTCTTAAGAAATAAAGCTATAAGTCAGAAACAGCTGAATGCATTTGGAAGTTAGCATGGTGTGTCATTTAGAGGTGGATGATTAGCCTAAAACCTTAGAGATGCCTGACATTTTAAAGACTGTTCGGTTTAGACTGGCATAGTTTAAGGTGTGCAGTGTCTCTAAATACGGAACCTCGGTGTTCTTAAATATTTAATCAGCATAAAAAACTAGGTGCGGTCTGCAGAAGAACTCTGTGTGCTGCGACCTGTCATTAACTGCCTTACTGGACACAGCTGTGCAATGGTCGTCCTGAAACAACAAACCAACATGTGGATGTCAAAACAATAAAGGAACACTTGTCTACAGTGTGACCTTTCTGTCCGACAGCCGCTCCTCACTCTCTGGAGCAGTCCCAGCAGTTCTTAGTCAGAAAAGAGAAGTGTAACTATGAATTCTCCCAGGAAAAGCCCTTGACTCAGGATGGTAATTTCTCTTCTATTTACTTGCTAAGAATATTCAGCCTTGGCTCATTGATCTGATATCTACATTTCTCTCCAAAAAAAAAAAAAAAAACCTTAAAGAATCATTTTTCTCTCTGTACATACGTAATAAATATATAATAGATAATAATATATAATATAAAATATGATATATATGAAATCTGAGAAAAAGTTTTACTCCACAGGAGTGATCACAAGACATGGGGAAAGGGTGTTTTACACTCAAGAAGGATGTTGAGCTGCATCACTAATCAAATCTTTTAGTAACTGACAGGAATGGAGGAATGGTCAACATCATGCTCCACCTGGCGTCAGTACCACTTTCCTTCCCTAACAGTGAACTGTATGAAAAATAAAATAAGTTCACATAAGAGAACTGCTGTATTTTTCAATCTTACTACATCTATGATGCAGACAAAGCATTCAAAGGAAAAGACAAAAGAAATCCATCAGAAATAGTATAATCTTTGTCTTCTGTTTTTTTACTCATTTATTTATTAACACCTAGAATCATCTATAACGTGCTGGGCTCTTTAAACTTAACAGTGGAAAATAGTGTAAATATTTTCTCTACTTTGCAAACTCAGGCCAGCAGAGCCCAGCCAAATTAGCGTTCACTTACAATGCAGTCTGCAAAGGATTAGGACAATGTAAACTCACATTTTTGTGGTAAGACCTGACACCATCTCCTAACTGAGAAAAAGAGAAGGTAAGGAGGCTTCCCAAAAGAAATAACAGAAAAGTTAGGATAGTGCACACGTTAGAGAGAACGTGTAAAGAGAACACTAAGCAGAAAGACAGCACATTTGGCTCCCCAGGAAAGCTCCACAAAGAAACCTGGACAGGAAGCAGCACCAGGAGCATCCGATACTGCAAATTATTTTAGATTAAGATCAGATTTGTATGTTAGAAATGTTGGGCTGGGAACCATGGAGAGTGGTGTAGGGATAATGAACCAAGGACACCCACTAAAGCTACCAGGAGGGAGGCAAGAGTGGCTTTCCCAGGAGTGACCCGTGAGCTGGAAGGGTAGGAAGTGTGCAGAGGAAGGGAAGATAGGAGAAGCTACGATGCTAACTAAGATCTTGAGTCAGGAATAGAAGATGGTGATAAGAAGCTACGATGCTAACTAAGATCTTGAGTCAGGAATAGCAGATGTTGCTACTCGAGCAGGCAGTAGTCTGGAGCAAGCGGAATGTGACTTCACGCACAGAGCCTTGACTTGACCATTGGGCATCTCAAATGTCTGAGGTTGGGAGAAAGTTGAACATACAGATTTGAAGCTGAAAAGTAAGACACTGGTTGAAAAGTGTCCAAAGGGAACTCTTTGAAAGTTGTTTCTCCAACACTGAATTCTGGAGGTTAACATTATAAACATCTTTCAGGAACTACAAAAGCTCGTTCTGCTACCTTTGTCTTTCTAGTCTTTGACAGCACTGTCATTTCCAATGAGTTTATTCATCTATTTTTGTCACCATTGCTGGTGACAAAGAGAAAGCACAGCAGATAACCCAAGAAGTTGCAGTAGGAGGATCAGGGAGAGGATCAGCTGCACCAGAAACGTTTTTGTATGTGAACTCTCAAATATATCTCTCTTCACACACTATTTGCCATGACGTTTTCTGTCTTATCGTAGGATCCAGTGTTGGTTTGTTTGTTTGTTTTTAGGTTTCAAAGACTATTTTTCCTTTTAGCTTATGAATTTCCAGAATTGGTGCTATTGTTTCTTGCTTGGTTTTTGTGGGGTCAATGGTAAGAGAAATTTCCTTTCTCCAACTGACTTCCTGTACTTCCACAGAGGTTACAACAGAGACTAAGACAACAGTCAAGGGAGAAAAACATGCTAGTGGCTTAACTAGAGTCATGATCAAAATCAAAGTAGTTCTTTAGTAACATCTAGTCTCAAAAAATCCCCTACCATGAAATGCAATAAAAAATAAAATATGAACCCATATTTCTTATCTTCTCTTCAATCCAAATTTATTTCTTGGATTTAAAACAGTCTCTGTTTCCTGGAAGTAATACCTCCTGTATAGGCAGGGCCCTCAGGGACCATAGTAAGGCTCACAGCTCACATTCAAATGGATACAGATGCCTCTGTGTTCTAGAGAAAAATCAAGAGTGCAACACCTTCCTTTTTTAAGTTTAAAACAATTCTTCATACAATCCATTTCGACCATGTTTTCCTCTTCCCTAGCTCTTCACAGACTCTCTCCTTTCCACCTCTTTACCCACCCGGCTTCATGCCTTCCTCTCTCTTCCCTGTTTCTCTCCAAAACCAAAACAGTCAAAAAAAAAGTCAGAAAAACAAAACAAAACAAACAAACAAACAAAAAACACAAACCAAAAGAGAGTCCATTTTGTGTTAACAACTGCTGCTGGGCATGGGGCCCGCCTGGGAATGTGGTTAAGATACCCAGTGATACTCCACTGAAGAAAACCAAGTTTCCTTGCCCCAGCAGAAAGCAATTGCAAATAGCTTTTTGGTTAGGAGTGGAGCTTTGTCCACACTTTCGTCTCAGTGCTGGGTCTCTTGTCTGGTTTGAACTGTTCAGGTCTTGTACATGCTGTCACAGTCTCTGTGAGTTCATATGTGCATCAGTTCGGTTGTGTCTTGAAGATACTCTTTCCTTAGTGTCATATACCACCTCTGGCTTTTGCACTCTTTCTGCTGCCCACCCCCTCTCTGTAGATTCTTGAGTCTTGATGGAGGAGATTTTAGGAAGACATCCTGTTTATGACTGAGTGCTCAAAGTATCTTACTCTCTGAACAGTTGTCAGCCTCTGTATGAATTCACATCTACTGCAAGAAGAAGTTTCTTTGATGAGTGTTGAGTAGTTCTCAGCCCTATGGGTACATCGATATGGCATTATGAGTCATTTTTTTTTTATTACTATACTCCTTTTGCGGTAGGTTTCTTCCTAGGCTCATGATCTCAGGTTCTTGGTCACTTTAGCATTGTCAAGTATGGATTCCAGCCCACAGAGTGAAGCTTAAATTTAAAAGGAGGAGGAATAAGAGGAGGAGGAGGAGGAGGAGGAGGAGGAGGAGGAGGAGGAGGAGGAGGAGGAGGAGGAGGAGGAGGAGGAGGAGGAGGAGGAGGAATGGTGATTGGTTAGTCCCATAGGATTTGTGCCACTGTTGTATCTGGGAGATCTTAATGATTAATTTCCTCCTCTGGTAGCTATCTTCTAGCACCATAAACAATGTAATAGTAAATAAATCTTGAACTCAAATTATAATGCGAAATTGAGAATAAATAATGCTTTGGAATATTTAAAACTCTGTACATGTGTGTGTGTGTGTTTTCTGCAGTCACTGTATTACTAAGTTGTGCTGCATATTAGACATTTTTATATTCTGAGTCTTCTCTTATAACTTTATTCTAAACTTTTAACATTTATATTGTACTTTTTTCTAGCAACTACTTATTAGAAATGTGATCATGTCAGTAAGAAAAGGACTAAAGTACTAGCTATTGATTATGATATACTTTAGAAGTCTTGAAAATATTAAATATAAACAATAAAAGTCATTCCTAAAGGTAAAATTTCAGGATCACAGGACACTGATAGAAATTGTCCTTGGCATTCTTCCACAGTGATAGCACTGTCATATCACTCGTCTCCTGCTTTCCTAGAGAGTTATCTTCACTAAAAGAAATATACTAGTCAAAATGGTCATCGTCAATTACATAGACTTGGTTTCTATCTATCTCAGTCTACTTCAAAGAAAAGTAGTAGTATGCAATGACATCATCTCAGAGCTTCCGGAAGCTTTGGGACATATCTAGTGCACAGGAGCTCTCCCGTGCTGCTGCACAGACATTGTGATATTAGGTGACTCATGATTCCCTTGTCCCAGGAAAAAACAAAACCTGAAATATAAAGTTCACATTAAAGTAGTATATACACACTTATATACTAAGAAATTAACAATATTCACCAAGTCCATTCCTACCACAATGGACCACAGGAAAGAAGGGCAAAGATTGTAAAAGAAAATTAGAGACTTAAAAAACTGGAACTGGGAGGTGGCTCTTTGGGTCAAACACTTGCCTTGCAAGCCCAAGGTTTGATTCCCAATCTCCGTGCTGGGAAGATAGATGGATCCCTAGGGTCAGCCAGCTAGCTTAGCCTATTTGGTGAGTGGTGAGTTCTAGACCAGTGAGAGGTTTTGTCTGAAAAATAGGTGATTGTGGACAATATCCAAGTTTGTTCTCTAGCTTCCACATGCATGTCATAGACATGAGTATGCACATACCTCCACATAGAAATACATACACACCAAAAAGAAAACTGAATAAATGTGAGGTTAAAATCTAGCATGGACTTTTGGAAGCCTGATGGATAATAAGAGTCACTGAATATCTTAGGCGAGGGCTTAGAGAGTCAACAATGTTCCTGTACTAATCAGAGTTTCTGGGAGGTGATGATGACATTGTACCTCATAAAAAGGTCATTAGTTTTGAAGATTCATGCCAACATGCTTAATACTTGTGTGTCATTAGATCTGCTGTATACTTGGAAGAAGGATTGCACTAGTGACAAGATGGCAGCCATCAGGGGGTGGACGTTGGAAGCGAAGGGTCCCAGGGTGTTCATCCAGACATCCCTTCAGCTTCCCTGTGGGTTTACTGAGGTAAAAAGTTGGTTACCGATTAAACCCAAATTAATTTAGCCCTTTGGACAGTCTGAACATGAAAGGCTGTGGAAATCAAAGACAGATTTGACCCAAGAATTATAATGTTTCAGAAACACGTGATTTAAGATGTAAAGACACTGACTTTGTTCAGAAGAGCCTGTTAAAAAGGTAAATGCCAACATAAAAATACAGGAAATAAGTTTATAACCTCCCAAGTAATAATAGGAGGAAAAGAGTGTGTGTGTGTGTGAGTGTGTGTGTGTGTGTGTGAGAGAGAGAGAGACAGAGACAGAGACAGAGACAGAGAGAAAGAGAGAGAGAGAGATTGATCTTCACAAGTAGAAATGCCCATTTCAGCCACATACCATGTTTGTGCTAATCATGATGGCTTGGTTTCCCACGGGAAATGAAAAGAAACCTTTCACAAAAACTTGTGAAAGATTTACAAAGAAAAGTTTACTGGGTGTCCTTTCGAGAGTGTAGCCTTGTGGGATATCTCATTGACTTCGAGCTGCTTTATAACTGTACGTTGTGGAAAATGAATGGTAATGTAAGTAACAGTCCACAGAAATGTAAATGAGCTGTCTGGTGGAATGCAATTAATCCTTGGTTCATTCGAACATTCCTTTCAGCTCTCCTTATTGTCTATATGTGCCTAGCTCTTTGAATTCTCCTTTGAAAAAGCTGTAACTGTTTTGAAGGAAGCTCTTCCTATGTGGCCCAGACTGGCCTGACCTCATGGTCTTCCTGGCAAAGAACGACAGCCCCTATCTTTCAGAATATTGTTGCTCAGAGCGTGGCTTGGAATATCTAAGACAAATTAAGAATACCAGCCCCAGCCTAACTCAAAATCTATATTGTAAAGAGTCTGGGACGTTAAAAAAAAATCAAAAACTATCCTATCTTTATGCATCAGATGTGTTGATATTGTTAAGACACCAATTAAATCCAAATTTAACAACGTATTCAGTGCAGTGGCTAGCAAAGTTACAGCTGACTTCTTAGAAGAGATTGATAGGCTAATCCTAAAATTCACATGGGAATTCATGGGACCAGGCAACGCTAAAATGGAGAAGTAAGGTCAGTAGACTGCCACCTTGTATCTATAACTAATAATGAGATGGACAATATGTCGATGTATTTTAATACACATACCAACATCACTACTCTTAGGTTTGGAGCCCTTACTTACTAAAACAACAAATGCTTAAGCATGTATGACACTGTGACAGCAATTCTGACCACTGTGACAGCTGCTAAGTGGTTGTGGTTGTGTAGCACGGACACATGAGATAGAGGGGTGATTCACCACCACACAGGATGGAACAGGATGGAGTGCGGTTTCCGTCTTGCTCCTCACAATGCTGTGTAACTTGAAACCCAAGAACCTTTATTTCTCGAATTTTTCAAGCCTTTGGAGCTCTGATAACTGTGGGTAACTGCAACAAAGAAAAATGCAACTGCAGATAAGAGGGGCAGCTGTGGAAACTTCTTCACCAGAACTGGGGCTGAAGATGGAGTTGGTACTTAGGGTACTGATGTGGACTTTCATAAAAGGATGCAAAGAGAGAACGTCATAGAATGTGCTATGGTAAAGGGACAAGAAGACTCAGTGGGAAAGGGTATGATGGCAGAATCATTTCAGAAAAAAGAAAACCGAAAAGATTACAAGAGAATTCAAACTGGTAGTTGCCTTTGAGGAAGAGGGAAATTTGAAGATATTAGAAGCAAGTAAATACAAAGTAGATTATACACATGCATAAATACATCACAGTGAAAACTGTCACTTCGTGTAGGAAACACTGGATGCTAAGACTGGAACAAGTAGATTTCAGATGTATTGCTACATGTATATGCTACACATTCGTGCATATGTATGATATGCATGTGTGAGTATATATGCACACCCTATAATACATATGATGATAGTCATTATGGCCTTGGAATCAAACCACCAAACCTGTATGTTTATATCCTATTCGTAATTGACAAAAACCAAGTAAGGCAAGATAAAACCGACTGATGCCTGGGCATCTTTGACTTGTCTGGGTTTTCATCAGGCATTGGCTGCATTCTGTGGGCTGTTATAGAGTTCAAATCTCCGAACTGTTGAAGCTGTACAGAACACTGAACTTATCACCTAGTCTCAAGAAAGCTCAGGAAGAGAGTTATTCTGTAGGCTGATGGAATTTCGGCCGAAAAATACTGATTGCAAGCTTTTACAAATGCTTGGCCCTCTTCCGGGATTATTTCATTCTTTCCCTTACCCTGCTCAGCTGATTAATTCTGCCCTAGTAGGCAACCCATACCTCTACTGTGGTTTAAATTATTATATTAAAATAAATATTATCTTGTTAGGATTCTTTAATGTGTTCACTTTGCGGAATAATTTGGCTTTCAGCTCACTGTCTAATGAGCACGCATTAAGAGCTAAGTAAACGTCTACTATCTTGAACTTGTTCAAGATATTTGTTCTAGCTTCTCTTCACACTCTATGATCATCCTACTCTATGATAGATTTCCTGAGGGCAGACAGAGGCCTTACCATCTGCATCCTGTCTGTACAGATCATATGACCATACACATACCAACTGCATCGAACTGTTTGAATGATTCTTTACATAGAAGGGTTTAAGTTTTTTCCCCTTTACTAAAGTAAAACACAACATCCCTGGTCCTTCAAAGAGTTCCAGTGTTGCAAATCCACATTTCTGCCAATTTGTGCCTCTACAATAAAAAGCTGATTTCTTAGTTAAACACGACCAGACCACAGGAGTGAAAAACAGTAGTAATAAAAACAATACACAAACAATGATGTTTGAGCCAGGTATGGTAACATGCTCCTGTAATCCTGAATTCTGGAGACTGAAAGAGAAAGATTACAAATTCGGGGTCATCTTGAGCTACATTGTGAGACCTTAATTCCAAAGAAGAGGACAAACAGCAACAGAGCACGATGAACCGGATGTTTATCTCTCTGGAAACATTTCAGTTTCCAGCAGGAAGAGTAAACTTGAACATTTCAACTCTATCTCATACCAACAATTATTCAGTTTTTATAATGCATCCATGGTTAAGAGAAAGTTAACTAAAAATCAGGTTAAGAGGATGGAAATTGTGGAGAGCTCAAGAGATGTCAGGACCTCTTCCGCTCTTACAGATGTCCAGAGTTGAGGTCCCAGCATGCAAGCGGGTGCTTACATGCACCTGTAACTCCAGGGGACCCAACGCTGCCTTTTGGCTTCTGTGAACACTACACACATGCACACATAACGCATGGAGGCACATGAATCCTCAGAATTAGAGATGAAACCAAATCTTTTTATTTAAAGGAAAGAAAAATGGAAATCATCAGAATAAAATCAATATTCCACTCCCCCCAAATAAATGTGTCCCTTGATATAAAGGTTGTTTTGTTGAAGAGAATTTAGAAATAGCAGATGAAAAAAGAAAAGCTTCCCACTCTCTCCTTGTTTTCCTAAAAGCCAGGTAAAAATATGCAAAGGTTCCCTTACTTCCTCATTGGGGGAAAGTAGTTTAATCAGTGGCGATCACCTAGACCTGAGTCAAGTTGGAGCCAGCATGAGATAAAACATAACTAACTTTGCCAACGAGACGTTATCTCCCATTAGTGGCTCCATACAGCTGTGTCTTGGAGAACAAGCTCCCAGAGCTTTGGGAGATAAAAAACATGAGGGCTAGAAGTTCCTTATATCAACGGTGTGGTGTAGTGTTCACATAGAAACTACACACAGGCTGCATAGGCTTTAAACTTTCACTGTGCTATACTGAACTGAGGTGAATTCTGTATGGTTTTTGTGGTGTAGTGCTTAGAGGACAAAGAGATCACATGTGTACTTAACAGGTTTTTTCCAGATGGCTTTGACCCAGGATCAGTTCCATCCACTGAGGCAGAGCACTATAGATCCAAAGAGCAACTGTGTCAACCTCTCCACAGATCCACGCCCCAGAGACTCAAACTCATTTCCCCTCATCTTGTAACTTCTATAGAACACGCTCTTTTGTTCTTTTGCTAAAAATGGATAGAAGCTTAGGTTGAAGCTCTCTCTGAGAGGACCTGGTCCCTGAGGACTCCCATGCGTGCATAGGAAGCAGATATCAGTCAACGTCTCAGTAGAGAAAAATGAAAACTTTTCCTCCCCTGTGTTAAAAAGCAAAACTTGACTCTCAGTGATTGTGGAGTCTAAACAAACTTGACAAAGCTTGCAATTTTTATAATATCACATGTCAGCCATAGTATTTTTTCAGGCAAGCATTTGAAGTCACAACAATCTAAAATCCTCACCAGGAGAATTTTTTTTTCATACAAGCATGTATTGTATGTAAACAAGTGGCCTCCTGGGCAGGCTTAGACGGTGTCCCTGAGGGTCGCTGGCTAATTGCTTACACTCCGTGCAGACAAAACAGTTGTGTGAGCACCTGATCCTGTGAGAACATCATCACCTGAGGACAAAGAGAAGGCGATTGAGCTGCAGTGAAACGTGGCGAGTGTGTTGCTAAGCAAACCAGGAACGTAAAGGGCCATTTTGTAACAGAAAATAAAAAGGAGAATTTAGATTATTGGTGAGCCTTGATATGGGAAAGCTAACATTACATGTTTAAGATATTTCACTCTCTTCAGCCAGAGTTTACTGTCTTAGAAAGCAGCTATAACTTGAGAGAAGAAATAAAATAATAACCATGCCTAAAATCCCATTTAAACTTACAAACGTGACAAAAAAAGAGTTGACTTGATGTATTTTTCTCTTTTGTATCTATGGGATGTATAAGTTACACTCCACAGGCAATGCAGAGACTCTGGGGTAGACGATGAGTGAGTGTAATGAAACTGAACTCTTAAAGAGAAAATCGGTCTGGTTTCCTTATTAGGAGATATCCCACATGGTTCTGCAATCAACCAGAATCTTCCAAGTTTCCCAGATTCCTTCTGATATTTCCTCCTTTGAATCCTCTCTCAGCGTCTTTCTTTCAACCATTTTTTTTCTCTTTCAACCATTTTTAAAGGCAAATTCTTAACCACATTTTTGGTCAAGCCTCCCCTCGAAATCTAACCCATTTTCTTCCTTCGAATGTGGGGATCCCGTGGCCCTCACCAGGAGGCTTTAGGTTGCAGTGATGGGTCTCCTGCTCTTTTTGGAATACAAACACTTTGTGTACCAAGACTGTGCTTTAAAGGTGCATAACAGCCTCCCTGGAGAACAATGTCTTTTACTCAAATAGCAGGTGTTTACCGCTTAATTCAGAAGCAAAAAGAATTGAAACGTGGTCTCCACCAAATTTTCAGAAATGTTAGTCTTAGTCTTTAGTGTTAGTCCTACAACTCTCTGCTACCCTCTCAGTGCTCATTCTCAAACATGGAATAGGTTCCCTATTGTTCACCTTTGTTCACCCTTCCCTTGACTCTGGCTATACCCTCGCTCTCCCTCAATAGCCTCTGGGAAAGCCGAGGACTTGTCTCAAATAGGGCACCATGGAGGAGAGGTCACACACACACACACACACACACACACACACACACACACACACACACACACACACACACACTTCTCCTGCAGTGAATATTGATAAGAATGAAACAGACAATGAGTGCTACTGTTTGACTGAGAGAAAATGAAGCTATGGCTAGAGAGCTCTAGGTTCTTTTCAGTTGAAACTGGAAGACGCTGCTGAAAACTTTCCATTGGCGACTCTGAAGGAAATCCTCCCAGCTTCAAGTGATTAATTTGCAAGACATTTTCATCATTACAGTAAACATGAATGTACCCGGGAAATAAAAGCCACAATCAAGAATGGCTATTTTGGGAAGGTGAACTATGTATACATATCTTTCTGGGGATTAGTAGATGAGCTGTTAAGAATGTGAAAGACCTTCTCACGGGCTCTCCAAGACTTGCTCTTCCTCGGTCCATGGTTGTCTGTTGTATGGTTGAGCACTGTTGTGATGCTTTACTGTGAAGGAAAAGGAAAAATCAGACTGAGAAACTCAAGAACCGATAAAATGTTTACATTGAAAGTCCTGGCCTTCCATTGCTATGGTTTCTGTGTCCCCACTTTGCAACTCAATATTAAGAAAGTAGCATCTGCTTCAAAGGTGTGAGCAGAATTCTATGATGCAAAGGGGACTCAACTTTAAGCATATGATAACCTGGGTCTTTGCTGGAAAACTTAGAAGGTGAACAATGCCCCTGAGAAATGCCTCAGGAAGCTGCTCTTCTTGTCCAGTGATGTTTCTGAACTGTTATCAATGGTTCTTCCATATCAGAGACACTCTTTATTCTGCTGATGATCTAAACCAGGAGGCCTAAAAATGTTAGTGGCTTTTCGAATCCCATCATATGTATTGAGTGACAAAAAAGTCTGAGTGTTCCTCCATTGTTGGTGGGATTGCAGACTGGTACAACCATTCTGGAAATCAGTCTGGAGGTTCCTCAGAAAATTGGACATTGAACTGCCTGAGGATCCAGCTATACCTCTCTTGGGCATATACCCAAAAGATGCCCCAACATATAAAAAAGACACGTGCTCCACTATGTTCATCGCAGCCTTATTTATAATAGCCAGAAGCTGGAAAGAACCCAGATGCCCTTCAACAGAGGAATGGATACAGAAAATGTGGTACATCTACACAATGGAATATTACTCAGCTATAAAAACAACGACTTTATGAAATTGTAGGCAAATGGTTGGAACTGGAAAATATCATCCTGAGTGAGCTAACCCAATCACAGAAAGACATACATGGTATGCACTCATTGATAAGTGGCTATTAGCCCAAATGCCTGAATTACCCTAGATGCCTAGAACAAATGAAACTCAAGACGGATGATCAAAATGTGAATGCTTCACTCCTTCTTTAAAAGGGGAACAAGAATACCCTTGGCAGGAAGAGAGAGGCAAAGATTAAAACAGAGACTGAAGGGACACCCATTCAGAGCCTGCCCCACATGTGGCCCATATATATACAGCCACCCAATTAGATAAGATGGATGAAGCAAAGAAGTGCAGAAGTGTAGATCGCTCCTGAGAGACACAGCCAGAATACAGCAAATACAGAGGCGAATGTCAGCAGCAAACCACTGAACTGAGAATAGGACCCCCGTTGAAGGAATCAGAGAAAGAACTGGAAGAGCTTGAAGGGGCTCGAGACCCCATATGTACAACAATGCCAAGCAACCAGAGCTTCCAGGGACTAAGCCACTACCTAAAGACTATACATGGACTGACCCTGGACTCTGACCTCATAGGTAGCAATGAATATCCTAGTAAGAGCACCAGTGGAAGAGGAAGCCCTGGGTCCTGCTAAGAGTGAACCCCCAGTGAACTAGACAGTTGGGGGGAGGGCGGCAATAGGGGGAGGGTGGGGAGGGGAACACCCATAAGGAAGGGGAGGGGGGAGGGGGATGTTTGCCCGGAAACCGGGAAAGGGAATAACACTCGAAATGTATATAAGAAATATTCAAGTTAATAATAAAAAAAAAAAAAAAAAAAAAAAGATACCAAAAAAAAAAAAAAAAAAGTCTGAGTGTTAAAATATAGTACAGCTTACAGCACAGGAAGTTAGATGGCCATCGAACTCACGTTCTCTCCACAACTATAATGTCATAGGGAAGGAGTCAGCAGCACACATGGTAGATGAAGAAATGAGGCAAACAAAGTGCCAATCCTACGTGCTCCCAGCATGACTGACACATCAGAATGTGCAAGAGACTCCATAAAGGATTTGTTTCTCTGTGCCCTCAAATACTGAGTCCTCAGATACTGGGTAAGAGGTTCAGTGTGTGATGTTGAGAAAGAAAAAGAGAAAGGAAAACTATATTTTGAGGTTTTAAGTACCACATCATCATAAGAGCGAAAGCCAGGGAGAAAACATAGCAAGGCTCTTGAAGCAGTGGATCTCAGTAAGATTCAGGAGGATGTAGATGTTTGCTCTTCCCCAAATCCACTTTCTAGATCTTTACGAAGACTTTGCGTAAGCTTTTTAAGTCACAAAGGAACATCATCATTCATTTTACCTTAATATACTTGAATGTGAAAAGGAGATATGGAACTGCATTACAGTGACCACATAACTGTGAAATCTGAAGGCATGGCTTCATCACCTTGGGCCAACATTTCTTACTGTTCTTCCTTGTCAGTTGGATATCTGACAAGGAAAATTATCTCATCAAATCCAGTGGTTTGGCTGTAAGACATGTTCTCTATTATTACAGATTATATATATGATTCCCATGCTCCATTCTGAAACCCTATTCATATTGTAGAGATGTAAAACAAAAACAAAAACAGAAAGTCAGGAAATAAATGGAATGTAGTGATGGTGGTACCTAGTTCATACGTTTCTGAGAATTAAACTTAAAATCTGCATGAAATCCTATCCTTAGAAGTATACACAACAACAAATATCTAACAAATATGAGACATTACGACATACTTAAGGCCATGATAAAGCCTTGGGATGAAGCAGGGGATTGATTTGAGAGGAATACCTCGGACAGTGGTAAACCACTAGGGGAGAGTGACTCTGCATAAATACCGGAAGCCAAGGGCCTGGGAGCTGCACATGAAAACCACCAGAAGTCTTGAGCAGCAGTGTTCCATGTGGCTGGTACATGTAACATCCTCACAACTTCTTTAATGACTCAAGAGTGTAGGGTTGCGAAAGAACAAGCAGAAGAGGAAGAGAGTTAGGAGTTGAGTGGCCCGAGTACTGCCGTCACTCTCTTTGCTCCTCTGTCTCAATGCCTACAGGGTAGGTACAGACAGAGCTCTGCAGTGGAACAGCTACACAAAGGAGAAACAGGTCTGCAGACTCTGTTTGCATGTTCCAAAGACACAAACAGATGCATGCCGTAAGGTTCTGCATAGATAACTATAGCCGAGATTAAACATACTTACAGAAACAAGGACATACCAGATATTTTTGTTGTTGAGCCATTTCACATTTCCTGACCTACCATGAGGTTTTAAGGAGTTTATGCCTTTCCTTAAACACTTCAGTTTTTGATCTTTTGTGACTGCATGACAGCACACCAGTAGTAAAAGATTAATGGCAAAGACTTAAAGGCACTAAAAAGCAGCACGTTTTATTATTTTATTCACTTAAGGGCTTAGCGTGTTATGTTTTTATTTACTGAGGCATACAGAGTCTACCAAGCATTTACCATGTGTGTTCTTAAGCTGAAAGCCGCAGGGAAGGCTGCAGCTAGAAATGGAATAGTGTTGACCAAGTGGGAGAAATTCGGTAGAATGAGTCAACCAGAACCCTGACTATTGAACCTTCTCAGGGTTTGTATAGAAACAAGACCTGGCCTGGAAGCTGCCCAGGAATGAAAGATCCTCTGGTGCCAGGAACCACATCAGGTCAAACAGAGGGGAAAGGGAACTGTTGGCAAAAACTATGCCTTCTACCCGCATGTGCTCATAGCATGGAAGTCTGCTTCAGAGTACCGAGCAGCAGCCACCACAGGGGCAGAAAGAAATGTCTAGCTTATTGTGAGTTCTGAGGCTCAGTAGTACACAGAGGAGTCAGATGTGGAGATGTACCCCTGGAGTTCCAATATTTGAAGCAGGGCCATTACTGTTCAAGGTCAACATTGACTAGTGTCAGGCCTTGGAAAGGGAATGGAGAAAATACGTTATAGGAAAGACTTTGAGTTTGAGCATCCGGCTAATGCTACTGCAGGCTGTAGGGCAGAAGTCCACAGCATCAGTCCCGCCAGACAGAGCAAGGTGTCTGCTCTTCAGATTTCCAAGGAGGTACATTATCTCGAGCATGTAAAACACACACACAGACACACAGACACACAGACACACAGACACACAGACACAGAGAGAGAGAGAGAGAGAGAGAGAGAGAGAGAGAGAGAGAGAGAGAGAGAGAGACACAGTTAATCAGTTAATTTTGCTCTGTGCTACACGACAGAGGCAGGGAGCAGGATTTAGGCCTCCTGACAGGCGTCACAGAGCTGCTAGATAGGAAAGGAAGGCTCGGTGGAGCTACCCTGAAGCCTAGGTAGCAGGGACCTTGATGTGTTTTCTGCTCTGTTCATAGCCCTGTTTGCTCAGGACCTGGTTATCTGGAAGGCCTGAGTTCTTATGTACTCTATTAACAGCCACATAATAAGTTCCAGTCAAGCCAGGGATACAAGGTGAGTCTCTGTCTCTGTCCCTATAAACTTGAGAAATAAAAACACCAAAGAACACATCATTTTGGAATATGTCATACTAGGGAACAGCAATCTGGATGCTCTGGGCTTATCCTCCCAACTTCCCCAAAGCATGAGAAAACTCACAGAAGTATGTCAAAAGGTCAAAGAGAATGACTGATACTCAGTACCTCACAATGGATTAAGGTTCATCCCTGCTTGTCAGAGTATTAATGTTATTCCCGTTTTGTTTTGATTTGGTTGGGTGCTTGTTTCTGAGTGGTTTTTATTGTTGCTGTTTTTGGATTTTCTTTTCATTTAGTTATCTTTGGATTTTTAGAACTGAATGTGTCAGGCTTTCCCATGATGGATTTTTTTTAATACTAGAGTAAAGAAGAGCTTATGCCGGGTCCTAATCTTACATTGTTCCTTACATTCCCAGTGGAGGAGAAATGGAGAAGAGGGACTCTGTGGGTCACCTGAGGTGCCTATATAACCCAGGTCCACCCTTAGATGCACCATCTTGTAATAAGGAATTAGCAACACATGATCCTGGTTCATGTTCCTGTGGGGGCTGAGAAAGCAGTCCTTGGACTAGGCTGTATTAACCTTTGCCCCAGATGGCACAGCTCTGACTTCTACAGGGGCGTGAAGGCTGTGGAGAGAATGCAATGAATCTGTGCAGAAAAACTAAAAAAACAAAACAAAACAAAAACCCACCAGAGCAAGCGCAGAAACAAATGTTGATTGGCTGTGGTCCTGGTGAGGAGAGTGAAGGAGACCCTGGTGACACAGCAGCTCCCACTCTGCTTCCATTGACTGTTGTCTGAATGTGTGTGCCAGTTCCTTCTTTCCCAGAAGGGTTTGTTTCTTGGTCATGTGACCTATGGAGAGGCACAAGGCTCACACTCAAAAGGTTCCGTACTTGGTGTAATGTACAATGTCACCAACTTGAAATTCCTAGTAATTTTTTTTGACTGGTTATTTTTATTTTGTACCGGGTCTCTCCCTCCACAAAATACATGGTGTAACTCATCCTATTTTTAAGAGCAGCCGTTCAAAGCTCTCTCTAAAATATTTTTAGGTATCGGGCAAGTCATTTAAAAGTTTAAATGTAGCAAATGTTAGACACCTCGAGCCAGCTGACCTAGGGATGTGGCAACAGATCTGAACCTGAGTCCTCTCAGTCTAGATAACTCCTAAGACTTAGGGCTGTGTCTAACGTGAGACCTGGCTCGCCCCTTATTCTCCGCATATGACATGGGGGCAGCCATTTGTGGGTCCTAGTGTTTGGAGCCTGTTGGCACCAGTTCATCCAGGACATGCTGTCCCCACCCAAAAAACGAGGATTTGAGTCTTGTGGCATCTGTGACAGCACGCACTTTCTGCTTCATTACTTTTATTTCTTGGGCCGTGTTTTAGCCAAGAAGCTGTCTTTCATCTTCCGCTGACATGGTTTTTCCCAGGGACTTTAAACCACCGTCGGCTTTACTGTCACTTCTACAATAACTGCAAGTCATGTCGTCTGACCTAGCCAGAGTTAGTGTGGCACTGTGGTTGAACCCACTGCAGGAAACGCTACCTGATCCTACTCAAGAGCTCTCCCTCCCCCTCCTCCTCAAGGTTTTACATTGTGTTTTATATTCATGTGTGTCTGCTTGTCTGTCACATACGGGCACATGCCTGTGGGAGCCAGGAGAGGGCATAGGATCCCCTGGAGCTGGAGCTGTGGTAAGCCATGCAATGTGAGTGTGGGAACTGAACTTGGATCTGCTGGGAGAGCCAAAAGCTTCTTTATCGCTTAGTCATTTCTCCAGCCCTTCTTTGTCTGGTTTCCCCCTTTTTAATGCCACCAGCTTTGCAAACACTCTCAGTATTATAGAAGGCTAAAAATATAACATACAAAAATGCATAATGATCCTCTCATGCTTATAATGTATGCATCTTAGCACATTAGAAATGCAATAGGGGGATGGAGAGAGAGAGAGAGAGAGAGGAGAGAGGGAGAGGGGAGGGGAGGGGAGGGGAGAGGAGAGAGAGAGAGAGAGAGAGAGAGAGAGAGAGAGAGAGAAGAGAGAGAGAGAAGAGAAGAGAGAAGAGAGAAGAGAGAGAGTGTGTGTCCAAATTGGAGATCTCCCCTTAGAGCTTAGGGGATCCCCATGGGAGAGGGAGAGGGAGAGGAACAATTGTAGGAGCCAGGGGAACTGAAAACACCAGGTAAATATGGCCCACAAAACCAACTAATCAGGGCTCACCAAGACTGAAGCAGCAGTCACAGAGCCTGCAGAGGTCTGTGCTAGGTCCTCTGCAAATGTTATGGTTGTGTGGTTTGGTGCTCTTGTGGGAGTGGAGGTGTCTCTGACTCTCTCACCTGCTGCCAAGACCCTTTTCCTCCTAGCGGGTTGTCTCACCGTGCCCTGAGATGAGGGTTTGCGCCTAGTCTTATTGTACCTTAGTTTGACAGGTGTGGTTGACCTTCCTGGTAGGCCTGGCCTTTTCTGAAGGGAAATGGAGGAGGAGTGGATCTGGAACAGAGGTGAAGGGGGATGGGAACAGTGGAGGGAGGGAAACTGTGCTCAGGGTGCATTGTATGAAAAAAATAAAAGAAAGGAAAAGCCTGCGTTAACAGGTTAGCAGATATAATAAAGGCTGTTTATGTGGATTTTAATTTTTGTGGGAGATAGTCCTACTCTTGAAAAATATGAAATAAACATCTTTTCAAGGATATGCTATTTTGGCATTTTTTTTTTGTTGTTTTTGGTTTTTTTGAGATAAGGCTGGCCTTGAACTTGAAATGTTCCAGTCTCAGCCTCCCAAGAGCTGGGGTTGTATTTGTATGATACCTTGTGAAGCCCTAGTATACACATTTGTCTTCACGGAGAATTCTGTAAGCTATTAATAGCTGCCCCCCTCCTCTGTGTGTGTGTGTGTGTGTGTGTGTGTGTGTACTTGTGTACTGGATGAGGCAATGAGGTGTACATTTCTAGTGGTAGAATTACTCAAAGTCACTAGGTTAATCATTTGAACCCTGTGCCTCTTAAAGTCTTATTGTCAAAACAGGGTGATCTTTATTTTGCCTGTATAATTTTGAGACGATGCTCTTGAAAAATATTGTAATGGGGAAGACAGTCATTCTCAGAGAGAGACTCTTGAAAAAAAATATCAAAAACAAGCAACCAACTGGTTGCTAGGCTAGGGTCTAGTTTAGTCTTTCTTTGGAATGTTCATGCCCACCTTCTGAATGTCTGTGCCCTCCCGGGTCAGGCTGTGTCACCCAGCAGATGGTGTCTGCTGCTAGACTGGATTTCCCTCTCGCAGAGACGTGGCTTGAGTAGAAAGGGCTGTGTGGTGGATGAGCGTGATCTTTCCCAGACACAGCAGGCTGTAGATGGTGTGGCTGCTCTTTGTGTATTCATGGTGGCAGCCGGCCCCCGTGACCCTGCCAAAAGTGCCCTGTGCTTGCTCTTTTGTTGTTTTGTGCCATGTGGTGACAGCAGTATTCTGGCAGCTGACACCATCAGCAGGTGCCCCCAAAATACCAAGTGACTCTGGTAAGACAGGAGGAGGAAGTTATGTTAGTGGCCACCTAGGGCCTTGTGCCACCGTTTCACAAGACCTTGGCTTTTGTTATTTGTTATGTGTTTGTTATTGTTTTTAAAAGCCAAATGGTGCCACCCTTCTCTTTGTGGTTCTTTGAAGACAGCAAGGGTGCACTGCTACCATCCATGCTTGAGAGGGATCATGTGTGACAGAATAAATAACCCAAGAGGGTAAGAAGGAATTGGCCTGACTTGAAAAGGCCACATTTGGCATAAAACAAGTCAATGCCCCTGTCCAAGCAAAGCAAGAAAGGTGAAGTTTCCTTTAGAGAACGAAATGGGAAGTGTGGGGGACTTCTTCACAAACCCAGTACGTTCTGAAGCAGAATGCATGATGTTCACAAACACAGGGACTGACGGGAAGGATGCTTCCTGGATCCAGCCATAATAAGTAGAGCTAAATTATTGTTTATAGGTGCAGTGAAGCCTTCCTATTTACTCACATTTCAGCCTTATTGCCTTGAGAGGGAGAGGGAAGGAGAGAGGACAGAGAGAGAGGGAGGGAAAGAGCAAGAGAGGGCTACAGATTTATCTGAGTTATCAATGCCTTCTACTGGGAAAGGCATCGTTTCAGCAGTTCCTCCCATTCAGTGTTTAACTCTTACCTCTGAATGGGTCTGTGGAGTGCGTCATTATCTATTAAAAATTTCCACTCTACAATGTTTTTTACATCTACCTAAACTACCCATTGGAGTCATAGCATCCTCACATGTCCTGTGAAAAACGCCTTCAGTTAGAATCTTAGAGATAATAAAAAAATTCTGAAAGTGGCCTGTATATTTAATTTCATTCTCCCATTCAAGTATATTTCCATTTACACACTCTTTTCTGGTCAGCCTTAGATACAGGTACTGCCCTAGAGAGGGATGAGTAGTCAGCGGGAGATGTCGAGTGAACCTAGAGAGAAGCTTCCAGAGGCAGAGGATGATGGCCCGGGAAGTTGAGGTTGGGGGGTGTCTCTTCCTATAATCGTTTGTTTTGAAGGAAGTGAAATCTTGGACATTTTCATTTCTGTTAAGATGAACCTAGAGAGGAGCCAGGCAAAGACATGGGAGGAGAGTGATAGAGAGGAAGACACTGGACACGTGGATGGGATGGGATCTAAACAAAGGAGGACCATGTGACTTTCTGGACCCTGTCCGTTGGAAGCAGCCACTAGAAAAGGGGGAGAGAAAGGCACCAAAGCAAGCTGTTCCACAGAATGTGTGGTCTAGCCTCGGAAGCTCCTGAGTTGTTCAGTCGTTGTGTCTCTCACGGAAGGAGGTTGCAAGGTCATGTGTAAGGAGGCAGGAGATTTCTGAAGCGAACCTAGGGTTGTGTGAGTAAGCACCTTAAGAGATGACAGCATGTTACAGGACAGGCTCAGAGGGGTTGCAGAGTCACCTGGGACACTCAGCTGAGATTACGTAGATGCCTGCAGTGTCAAAGATCATTAAAATGTGACACCATGAGACTGGTCTGCAGGGCTCGGCAGCCCTGGTGTGGACCATGTGTAAAAGCAGGGTAATGGTCAAGGGTTAAGGGAAGGGAAGGGCATGCGAGTAAAAGCAATGGAGAAAAGTAGTGAAAGAGCAAGTCAGCTGCACTCGGGAGGCGAGGGAAGCCACATTTGAGTGCATTGTTTGTCTCCCATGGATATTAAGGAAACCAACGTCTCATAGTTTACATTTAACGGCTGCGGTTTCTGATGAGTATATCTTAAGGTAAAGCCGTCTTTATCTCACTTGCCAGTGACTCCTGTAAGCTCTGTGATGATGATAAGAATGTCAGCGACGAAGACGATTTCATAACTGAACAAGATCTTAGATTATAGACAAAATCACTGGTGTAAAATAAAAGGAAACAAACCCACCCATTTTACTCAATGCATAAATTATGGTGAGTCAAGAGAAATAGAGATATGATAAGTATATTGACTGTGTGAAAGGGTTCATGTATCTTACTGTACCTGGGGAGGGAACTATCATCTGTGTACATCACAAGTCTGCCCTGAATTAATATTTTAGTTCTTTGAGTGTAAATTAGTCCCTATAAAGATCAGAACTTTGATTTTGCCTCCTTCAGCATTCCCAAAACCAAGAACTGTTCCTAGATAGGTGAGCATGTGATTGATGTGGTATTTGTTGGATGGGTGAACGCATGAAGCTGGATAAGATCTTGCTTTGACCTCTTACAGGGAACTGAAAGTTAAAAGTGGAATTACTTTAAAACCACGCACTTAAAAATGATCTTATTATCTAAGTTAAAGATATCTCCATTCTTTTCAATGAATACAACAATAACAACAACAAAAACAACAACGACAACAACGGCAACGGCAAGCACAAACCAATGCAATCTCAGCTGGGTACAGTGACACATGCCTTTAATCCCAGCATTTGGGGCACAGGAGGCAGATAGATTTCTGTGAGTTTGAGGTCAGCCTGGTCTACATAGTGAGTTCCAAGTTAGCCAGGCTATGTAGAGAGAGCCTAACTCTAAAACCAAACAAAAGCCAGGGACATGGTTAGAGCAATAGAGCTCACCTATCATTCCCACACTGAAGATCACCAGGATCTCTCCACTTAAATGATTGTGCTGGCGTTTAATGTCCCTGACTCGAGTTTTCCACCTAGGCCCATTGTTGTATGCAAATGTCTGTCCTATGTCCTCCATTTTGCTGCAGTCTTTAGCAAGGTGTAAGACATACTTCGCTGTGTCAGACTCCATCTTTCCCCATCCTGCTTTTTCCCAAGGCTGTCCCTCTGACCTCCAGTCCACCCTGTGCTTTCCCCCTCCTGACCTCTGCACCTCTAGCCATGCACCTTCCTCTCTGCAGAGCACACTTACCTCCTCGCCTGTCTCATGAAATCGTAATTGCTTTTTATACTTCCCCTCCCAAATAACTCCTCTCAGCTCACACAGGGAACACTGTTACAGCTTTCCTGCTGACACTGTTTACTTTTAACTCCCAATTTCCAAAAAATGAACTATGGATTATATGTTGTTAGGAGAAAACAGCCTATTAATATTAACCGTAATGGTAATGATGTGTATAAACTATGAACAGTTAAGATGGTCAGCTCTCTTCAATGTGCAACGAACACTAAATAACCATAAAATGTAATTCTGAAACTTCCTGAGATATTCAAGTTTTACTGTAACTGGGTTGGGTTATGAGACAAGCACTCTTAAGTAACTGGTCAGTCGAATATTGTCCAGCTTAGGAAGGAAATTTTAACTAATATCTACCAGACTTTTAGACTCAGCTGCAAATTAGTGATTATGAAATTGTAGCTTTCACAAGCCTGTTGTTTCTCAGCTGTTAACTTCTCAGTTGCTCTGTCTTTTTTAAAAAAATCGTTTTAATTATTTTTAGTATGTAAGTAGTTTGCCGCATGTCTATGTGCTGCATGGATACAGTGTTCACGGCAGCCAGAAGAGGGCGTTGGATCTCCTGGAACTAGTGTTGTGAGCCGCCATGCGGGTGCTGGTAAACACAGGTCTTCTGGGAGAGCAGCCAGTGCTCTTAACCACTGAAGCATCTCTCCGTCCTTGTCTAGTACTCTCATTAGGGCTTAGGAAACTAAAGATGCACTTCTGCAGTTTGTTAACCAGTGCTAGCAACAACGGGAGCTTGGAAAGTACAATTTCCGCATCCTCCAAACTGTCTCCAATAATAACACGATTGGACTTAATTCAAACAGCGCACTTCCTCTGAAAGCAGATCCCTGGACCAGTGCCCTGTACATTCCTCTATCTGCATCATTTGTTCTTCAGAATCCTCTTCTCTAGAAATCCTCCAATCCCTCTGCTGAGGCTCATTAAGACCTTAGTTTGATGTCAATAAAAGTAACCCAAGAATAATCATAAACAATAACAGGAAGAGATGGGGTGGCCCAACTCATTTGATTATTTGATGTTTAACCCCACTCCTTTTAAGAAGTCATATGAATTGCCTAAAATTAGTTTTGCTTTTAATAATAATACTTTCAAGAACAAATTGAGTTACTCTTTTACAGGTCAGGCTGACTTCCTTTTCCATGTATTAATGGCTGAGACATAGCATGGCTTCTCTTCTCTTTGATGTTTCTAACCAGGAACCCGCTTCTTTCTATGTTTGCCATCTAGGAAGCATTTTTAGTTCCTCCCAAACTTGGATCTGTTGTAGACTTTAACATGGTCACATAATCTCATCTTTTTATTCTGAGAGCTTTTTAACTATTGCACAAGGGATGCAATACCAGAGTTTACCCATTGCTGAACTTGAGAAAAAAGTTGACTTCCCGGGTCTTTCTCCGTGCCTGTATTTTCCATGTCTTGAGTCACAGTTACTTCCATCCTTGGTCATCCAATTCCTGACCTCATTTCTAGCCTTTGTGCTTCTTCCTGGAAAGTCTGGGTTGCTTTCTTCATGACGCCATGCTGGCACAGCATTTAAGAGTTCAGACCAGAGTTAGCATCTTGGCCTGAAAACTCAGGAGCTAGCTTTCTGCCACTGGTTGGGTGTGGCCTCTTTAAGTCTCATAGCCAGTCTCCTGTGCCTGGTTTCCTCAACTACAAAATAAGGCTGCTAACAAGAGTCTCTAACACATTTATTACTTATGATGACCTCATGTATTAATGAGCATAAAATATACACAAAATGACTGTGTTAATTAGCATTAGCTGTTGCTAACTCTCCAGAGACATGTGTAACTCATTCTAGAAAGTGAACCATTATTTATGTAAATTTGAGGAACTCTAGTTCTTTCAGAAAAAGGTATATAATAAAAATAAAGTCTTTGGGCCACAGAGATGGCCCAATTGATATATTGATTGCTTTAAGTACAGGAACTTGAATCTGACCCCATAAACTGCACAAAAATGCTGGGCAAAGTGATACATGCTTGTATTCCCCAGGACAAGGAGGAGGCGACAGGTGGATTGCTGGCTAGCCACCCTAGCTTTCTAGAGATGCTCTAACCCTATCTCATAGAAAAAGTAGTGGACCGTGTCTGAGGATTAACCCCTGAGGTTGTCCCCTGATACATGTACTCACCTGCACTCACATACAAAAACATACAACAAAAACAAAGAACTCCATATATATAATACACATGTCTATATAAACATCAAAAATTCTTACATATACTCTACCTTGAGTTTAGTTCAAGTTAGCATGTGTAGATGGCCTCCTTTGGCTCCTAGGACCCTACTCCAAGTTTTACGTCCACAGCTCTACCATCTCAGTTACTACTCCACAGGGGTGGAGTGCTGACTGCTTTTGGCCATTCTGTCTAGGGATGCCTCGAGAGGACTGGCGAACCTGGCTCAGAATTTCTGCAAGATGGTCTCTGAAATTCTAGGATGTTGATAGAGTTGGCCTTCCTCCTGTAGGGACCAAAGATTGTGCGATTCATCAACTTGCAAAAGCCACAGTGTTGCCAACTAAGTGTTTTTCGTGTTTTCGTTAATAAGACATGTGACGAGATAAGGAGAAATACCATGTGACCAGAGAAGACGCAAATCCTCAACTCAGTGAACCTTTTGACCAAGGCCCCTCTTTGATCCCTGGAGTGACTCGAGCCAGGATTTCCTATCTGCAGAACATTTCTTTGAAGAGGAATCTCTCATGGCAGGAGACTGAGAAGACCCAAATAAAATCTCTAAACATTGAGTGAAAACCAGACTATTTTCATCTCACTACTTGCTACCTACTTGGAGCCCAATCCAGAGAGTAACAGCAAAAGAATTTTAAAAGGGTTTAGCTGATAACATCTGCCCATTGGCTGCAAGGCAACAGTTTATGGCTTTAGGATTAGCCCTACAATAAAAGCCTCATAGATTGTAGAGTGTGGGATCAGTGCAGCCGCCTGGATCTGTCATTTCTTTTCAAGTGGTTTTATGATCGCGTCTAATCCCCTTATCTTGCAGGTGAAGTCATCTCCGACAGTCCATAGAATTGGACAAGGACTCCTGGCAGAGGAGGAAGGGAGGGCCAAATGAGGCTCCATTCAAACACTTGCTTAACTGAGCACCTTGACTCAGGAAAGGACTTCCCCTAGAGAAAGAATATTTGAAACAATCCTCACTGAGGATGCACCTTGGCTGTGGAGCACTTATCTAGCAATACGCCATCCTCAGTACCACAAAATAAGAACAGTGATTCTCTCAAACATGCTCGTATGACCAATACCCAGAGATGTAGCTGCCTTGATAGAACACCATGACTAATTCCCACATGGGTTCTCCATGAGTCTTGGACATATTTTACTACCCAGAATTCTAAATTACTTATTTATGAAAGGGCCCTCAGTGAAAGCAGAACCCACTCTATCAGCCGATCAACTTATTACTTCCCAGCTTCCCTATAGCCAAGGAAAAAATATGACCAGACTGGTGTACCTTCCCGTGTCTGTGAGTTGGAAATTGAAGACGCAGAGGTGGAGATTGGAGATAAGAAGAGGGAAGCAGCAAACTGCACCTTGCAAAGCAACAGAGTCATCTGTCACCTCAGTGATGGCTTCGCATGCTGGCATGTCTGAGACTCTGGTAGAGGAGCCCATAATGTCCAGCTGTTGTCCATCTCCTCTCGTTGGCTGCTGTGCTGTGATCTCGATCTCTGAGATGTTTGCCTGTGTTCTTTTTGTTGTGTTGGTTTTTGATTTACAACTGTGAAACACTTTTCAGAGAGTAGAAAATGTTCCTGAGAAATGTTATTAAATGGGTCTGTTTGCTCTCCTGTCACTACACAGACAGGTATGCCCGTCTTCTTGACACTATTCATGTAGCTTTGAGTCCAGTTCTCATCTCAGGAATCTTAGATTACCAACTATTCATTTCTTTCTTGTATATTTAAATTACATCCTTTCAACTTGATCCTTCCTGTCAATATTTGAACAAGATTGCAAAGCTCGGATGAAATGAAATAGCTTGTCCAGATTCCACACATCCATGTCGCTACGTCTCTACCTCAAGGTTTACCAACTGGTGTGCCAGAGAACTTTGTGTTCCAGGAATCGGTTCTAGATGGGCTGTGATATGTCGAGTGTTGTAAATATTTATGGTTATAAAAAATTAAACCAGTTTTATGACCACTCAAAACTTAACAGTTGAAATTACATCTGAACACTAGTTCTGTGTTTCCTTCTCTAAGCCTTAAAGTCAGGGAGAACAGTTTTGTGTGCAAAAAACTGTTTTCTGTAGCAACCATTTCAGGCTCCAAACATCTTCACTTTGCCTTCTCCTATTACGGATAGTCTGGTTTACCTAAAACGATCATCCTTTTCAGGATAGCACCAGTCTTTGCATTTGCTTCAATTACTCTAATCTTTGCAAAATTTAGAGCACAATGACTATGTCTGACCATTCCTTTACTTTTAATCATGGTTAAGCTAACAAGAATTTAGAGTTCATTCCTGAGATAGACACTTGTTCTGCTTCATAGGAGAGAGATTTCTACAGCATTTTCCCATATAAAGACAAAACGAGGTACCAATAAGGCAAACCTAGTCAAGTATGCATGCTCCCAGGAGACATGGTAGTCCTAAGAGCCACACAGTTCAGTGGCATTTGACTGTATGTCACCATTACTATCATAAGTGACTCTAGTGAACCCCAGCTAAGCCTGTAGTCATCTTGAGAGCTTTGTTCTTCAATTTGAAGCAATGAGCTGGAAACTCCTACAGGGTTTCTGTGGTAGTGTCTTGAGGCGGATTTGCTTTTACTTCAAGAAACTTGAATAGTCTCTCTCTCGAGGGCTTCACATGATTGCTTGGGGGCCCATCCACATTATAATATTCTTTACTTAAAGGCAAGTGATTATCAATGTCACTCATATCCACAGGTAAATTTACATCACCATCTAAGCTAGCGTTTGACCAAACAACTGGACAGCGTTGTCCAGCAATGTTTGCATACCCAGTTAACCCTCTGTGTGACAGCTACCAGTCTGCTTGCTTGTAATCTGAGAATATGGAGAACTTCTTCCCAATGAGTTGTCCTGTGTGTGAATAAGATGATACATGACAAATACCCAGAGTGATGACTAGTTCATAGTATATGCTGGATACATGTTAGCTGCTGTGATTACCAAATTATAAATACCGTCAAAGTGATAGCTTGCATAAGTCATTTCCCTTCCCTCTCACTGTTCTCAGCATCACCCACAGGGCTCCTATCTGTCTCCATAGCCTCTCACTCTCACAACTGGACATCTCCTGGGTTTCTTTCAGACTCTCTGCTCATCCTTTGTCTCTCATCACAAGACCCTACACGTTCTGTTTAATCCCATCCAATGTGCTTTTGTTCTATGTAGACCCATTAGCATCTTTTCCTTCATATCTCTTTATAGTATGAAGGACTTTCCCAAGTTTCCAATATCCTTAGAGAAGTCACTTGTTTTATGAAAATCTCTTTGGATATATGTCCCTCCTTCATGACAGTTCTTACAGTTGTCAGTGGAGTGTATATGTATTGGTTTTAGTCTGTTCTCATGACTAAACAGACTAAACACTATCTAAAAGATCCTGAACACTTATTGAAGGACCATGATTGTCCCATTCACCCAGTATTCCATTTGCTGTGACAAACAAATGCATGCTTCGTCTATCTCTGCACAAAGCATTTGCCTGCTCCATCTGCAAAGGCTGTGAAGACAAACTATAGGCTCGAACACTCTATGCATTCAGTGTTCCTCCCACAGCTAGAAAAAGAGCAAAAACAAGGAGTCGAATCCAAGGTTTGCAACGACATTTAGATATTCCTGTTCTATTCCAATTTTAGAGTGATCTTACATAACTTACATATTTTACCTCATGTCTGTGTAGCTTTACATGATCCCCTCCACACACATACATCCTAATCACATGCCAGCTTATTAAGTCTGTTTTATCTATACTATGGTTTTACACACACACACACACACACACACACACACACACACACACACACACACATTTCCATTACCATGGCTTTCATTCACTCTCAATTTGTTTTTCCTTCATTCTATTTCAGACCTGTTCTATTTTTTTTTTTCTTTCTTCAAGTCTGAGGATCAATGCCAAGGATTTGTAACTGCTAGACAAACACTCTACCAACTGGGCTATATTACTGTATACATGTTTATATACATGTGTGTGTGTGTGTGTGTGTGTGTGTGTGTGTGAGAGAGAGAGAGAGAGAGAGAGAGAGAGAGAGAGAGAGAGAGAGAGCTATATTTGTAACCCAATGATAGAGAATTTAACTAGCAGGCATGTGGCCCTAGATCAATTCATAGTGTACATGCATAAGCATTTAAATGCATATGCACATACACACACAAACACATACACTATGCCTCTACATATACAAATACATACATATGCATATCTAAACATGCAAAATACTTTCAGACTCTTTTATTACAGATAATATAATCATCACTTGGTAGGAATTATGTTCTTGTTGCTGTAAAAATATAAAAATAAAAAAAAAGTATTGGTGTCTTTTATCCCACTAGGTCCAGCACCACGGTGCCCCAAGATATCTGCTAGATATCTTGGTGGAAACACATCCCAACTCCAAGGAGGCCCAGTGTCTCCTGCCACCACACACTTTCCTACACTCAAACCGTCACATAAAAGAACACACAACATAATAATCTTTCACCCAATTGATAAGATATAATTGCCCACTTAATCATACAAAGCCCAGTACCATCCATCCCTTAGGAACATTGATAACAACCCGTAAATAAACAGAGCAGAATCTTAACATCAGCCTCAATTGTCCAGCCATGGGTTCTTTCTCTCCCTCTCCTCCCCTTTCCATTCCAGTCTCCTCCCTTTCCTTCAAACTTCTCTCCGGCCCATCCTTCCTTCTCCTCCAATGACAGACCTCCTTCTATCCTGTACCTGCCCCTCACCTGTATTTTACAAATTCAATGGGGAGAAGTTTCTGGTGAAGTCATCTGATTCCTGAGTACTGACTAGGCAGCTGTCCTTGGGGCAGTGGAATTAGCCTCAAAATACAGATAACTCCAGGGCAAACCACAACATGTTCTAGTTTGGATTCTCTCTCTCATTCTTTGCTTTTGGGACAGAATCTTATATAACCCATACCGACCTTAAACTTTCTAGGTGGCTGAGAAGACCTTGACTTCCTTGTGTTCCTGCCCTTGTCTCCCAAATGCTAAGACTATAGACCTGGGACTCTCTGCCCAGCTCTTGGGTTGCTTTTAAGTAAGAATAATCAACAAACATCTTAAAGCTTTTAAAAGGAGAGTTCCTTAAAGGATTCTTTAAGCAACTGCTTTCAAACTTGCTTTGAATGGGAGTCACAAACCATTTAATCCGTGTGAGTTTATTCATCCACTTATAAACCCCAAGTGGTTTCAAAATTTCCAGCTGGCATTGGAAAATGAGAAGAGGCACTTGTCTCAGATCTCTCTGTGCTGTCGGAGTTAAGGAAAGGACTTAGAATTCTCAGAATTCTCCTGGTAGGTCTCTTTGAAGCTGAAGGAAGTTGCTTGCATGACTCTGAACAAGGCGGGCACAGGGATTTTCTTTTGCTAGTGTGACCTGCATTGATTAGCAGAAGTCATAAGTGGGAACCGAGAATTAGAAGACAAAGGTGCTCTGCTCAAGTAGAAGGAAAATGACTTGGTGCAGGACGGCAGTCATGACTGTGTTTCCATCCTTACCCTAAGAAGTCTAACTCCATATTTATGATTCCCAAAACCAGAGATTCCTTTGCTTTAACTAATCTTTTTCTGTCTAAAGCTGAAATTGGCCCACCCACATTACCTGGACTCAGTTTTGTGGGAATATCTCTATATGCAAATTAGTGGAGCTGTCCCTTCTTTCAGAGACACATGCCTGGTTACATAAGTGCCTTAGGGTATGCAAGCATATGGCTGTTGAGTGCTCCTGCAGCTTTTGTGGCCAGCATCTGGGTCTTCCCCACAGATTCTCCTCTAGTTAGTCTTCATGGGGCTAACCAGGAACCCTAAAATGCAGATTAAAATCCCAGTCCAACGACTTGGAGAGAAACTTGAGCCTATATGCTTTGTAAATCCTCCCCCAGTGTTTGAGATGAAGACAAAAGAGAGACAATCTTGGCATTTCTATTTTGAAAAAGTAGATGAAAGAAAGACTACACTGAATTAATTTGCCTCACAGCAATCTTCTATGTCTTTATAACAACCTCTGGATGGTTATAACATTTTGCCAGTTTCCTAGTCTAGTGTTTTAGATGAAGGCTGCATGATGAGCCCAGCCTCACCACTGTCATTAGGTTTCCACTTCTAAATAAAACAAGTATCAGGCACAATGGCAGTCTAAACCGATTTCATAAGACAGGGGAAGGCTTTAGGTCACACTTACAAGGAAAAGCTCCTTTATAAATCTGTCATTTAAAGCAATCATCACAAAACTACTGGATGAAATATAAGAGAAACAATTTAGGACACTGGTAGAAGATATAGTGAGAGGAGACCCTATGAGCAAAAGCTCAACAAAAGCAAAAACAGACAAAAGAGACTTTGCTAGAGTTTGGGTGTGATTTGTCCCATGGAGTTTGAGCAGTTGAGAAATTGTTCTTAATGTGGTGATGTTGGGGGATGAGGGATCTTTTGTGGGGCCCTTGAATCACTGGCAGCACATTCCTCAAAGGAATTGGCAATGTCCTCTTAGGACAGTAAACTAATCCTTGTGAGAAGGTTGTCATAAAGCAACAAGCCTGGACACTCCCCTTTGGCTTCCTGTCTAGTGATGTGATTTCTCCTTCTTGCACAAATTCCCACCTTAATGACACCATCCACCATGAAATTCTCCGCAGAACGGAGCAAACTGATATCCTCGACCTTTCAAAACTAATAAACCTCTCTAAATAAACCTCTCTTCTTTATAATGTACCCAGCCTTTAGTCATTAAGCTATAGTTAAAGCAATTATTGAAAATAGGATTAAGTCAAACTAAGGAGTGTCTTCAGAGCAAAGAATATAGTCAACCAATAGTTGACAGCAGAATAGTTAGGCAACAGAAAAGAGGAAAATATTTATAAACTATTGATCAGATGAAGGAGTAATATGCAAAGAACTAAAAAATCTCAACAGCAGAATACCCCAAATAATCCCATTAAAATGGCCAAATAATGGAAACAGCCATTTTCTCAAAAATGGATATGCAAATATGTAAGATACAAAATGCTCAGCATTGGCAACCATCAGGAAATGCAAAACAAAATGGGACAGCAGTCGTCTCGTCTCGTTTATAACTTTACTAAGAAAAGATAAGGATAAGAAGGAAAGGAAACCCATTCACTATTGGAAACAGTGTGGTGACTCACGTATGAACTCAATAATATGTTGCCTAGGAAACCCACCACTGATGTGCACCCAAAAGAGGCAAAGTCGTTGCATCAGTGAGGCACACGGGCTTCCGTGGTGATGCAAGCACTACTCTCAGTAGCCAAACCATGACATCGTCCAAAGTATTTGTCAACATATGGATTGATAATATTAAAATGTTAGAAATATACCCAATTAAATATTATCCTACAATAAAAAATAAAATCGTGCCATTTGCTACAAAGTGAAGTGAAATAAACCAGCCATGGCAAGACCAATAATTCATATTCTTGTTCATATGTGGAAGCTAAAGACATGGGCTCAGAGACCAGAGAGGGTAAAGAGGAAGACTGAATAACAAGAATCTTAAAAATACAGTTACATGAGAGAGGTAGGCTCCAGTGGGCTACAGCACGGTAGGGAGAATATAGTTTTTAATAATTTATTATTCAACAAGAAAATAGAAGTTTGGGAGTTCAAAACATAAATAATAAAAAAGTAATGAAAATACTAATTAGCTTCATTTGATCCATGTACATTACATACATAAGTCAAGAAATTAGCATGTCATACCCCAAATACACACAACTAGTGGTCTGGGTGTGACTGTACATGCCTGTAATTCTACTTCTCAGGAGACTGAGGCAGAATGGTCTGCACAAGTTCACATGTATGCCAATAAGAATTACCAGAGTCATGCAATGAGATCTAAGATGACTTCTGAGTCCTTCCCATTTTAAAAACATTTTTAATTGATAACAAAGTCAAAAATAAAGTATTTGTGAAAAATTCAAATGAACTTTATAACAAAAGATCATGTTTCAGTTCATCTATAAAATTATTATAATTACTATGCTACTATGATCACTATTTCAAGAAATATTCTCTGCGAGGAAAAGACCAAAAGGCTTCAACCCTACATAAAGAACTATAAGCAACTAAGGAATGCTGAGAGTGGGATAAATAGTCTTCCCCAGGGAAAAGCACATACAACACCAGCCCTAAATCAAATGATCAACCCTGAAAACATACAAGTAACATATGTAAACTGAGCAGGTTACATTTAGGAATATACACACACATACACACATATGTATATATATACATATAATATATGATACATGCACTTACACATATATATTCATGTACAAATACAAATAAACATACACATACATATGCATATAGGTATCAATGACAATGAAAAATAGATCACAAATTTGAAAGAAATCGGGTAATGTGGAGGGAGGAAGGGGAAGAGAGAAAGGTGGTTATATAATCTCAAAAATATTTCTATGGAGAGAGAGGAGGGAGAGAGATCCCCTACTCAATGCAAACAGTGGAATCAATCTATGTGATTAGAAGAATCAATGGCTAAATAAAATGTCACCTAGGGCCAGATGACTTATAGTGCAAGGCTCTGGTACAAGCCTGGCAATCTGAATTTGATCCCTGGGACCACATAAAAGTAAGATTATTATTTTACATACAATTGTTTTCTCACCTCTATGCATATGGAATGCGTGCCTCCCAGTATCTTGTGTACACACACACACACACACACACACACACACACACACACACACACACTAAAAATATTAAAGAATAGAAAGCATATAACCTATTCAGGCCATAGATTTTGACTCTTCTTGAAACATGACGAGAATTCTAATCTGTGTTTCAGTATGAATAAGCCTTGAAGATAACGTGCTAAGAGTCATGATCTTATTTACATGAGGTACCCAAAATTGTCAAATTCACAGAAACAGAAAGAGAAATTGCAGCTCCCTGGGGAGAAGAAAATGGGAAATGGAAGTTCTAGGCTTTGCAAGATGAAATAGACCTGGAAATTAGTAGCCCCGTGACACCTCTATACTTGACATTACAGCACTATATACTTCCAAGTATTAATATCATGGGCACCTGTGCTCTCCGTTGGAAAGTGAAGTACACCAGTGACTGAGGAGACTAATTGTCAGCCCATGTACAACACTGCGGAACCAAGTAAGAGCAGACAGAAGTTAACGTCACATTTGAACAAAATAAAGGGGTATCTTGTTTGTCTCTTCATTTTTTGATGCAATAAAAAGTATTTCATGTGCATATCCTGAATTTTGGCTTCAGAAATGCTTGACTGGCTGGTTCTGTGTCAGCCTGACTCCCATCCAAGAGTGTCAGATTCAGTCTTTGCTACCCAAGGATCTATTTCTGGGCACCATTCTGTCAGGGTAGTGTTGCTTTCACTATTTCAAAAGAGTATTTGGAAATTCAGGTCTAAACCAGAACTCAGCGAACATGGTTCCCGTAGTATTGTAATTTGCTTTCTGTTCCTATGATAAACACCATGACCAAAAAAAAAAAAAAATCAACTTGGGGAAGAAAGGATGCATTTCAGTTCACAGCTTACAGTCCATCATCATCCAGGGAATCCAAGGCAGAAGCTGGGGCAGAAACTGAAGCAGAGGCCATGAAGGAACACTATGTACTGGTTTGCTCCTCATGCCCTCTCAGCATGCATTCTGACATATCCCAGTATCACCTGCGAAAGAGTGGCCCAGCCCACGGTGGGCAGGGCCCTCCCACATCAATCGCCAATCAGTGTTCATAGGCCAATCTGCTAGGAGCAAGTTCCTCATTTGAGGTTTCCTCTTCCTCGGTGACGGTAATTTGTGCCGGGTTAACCAAACTTGATGGACGCATATCAGTTTTCTGGGTCAAGAGGAAAACAGGTAGTTTATCATGAGCCTGTTGTGAAATCTTCAGCCTTTTATTGACAAACAACTGGCGTGGTTATCCTTACATCTTACTATCTCAGACTCTGGGAAATTGTGACATAACAGGTTAGAGATGTGGCAAGTGGTACTCCGCCAAGTCCACACAGTCCCCTCCCTACTGTTATCCTGGCACATCTAAGCTGAGGGTGTGTGGATGAGAACAGGCATCGAGACCTACAAGTCTTGGTTCCTGAAGTTAATGACAGACCTTTACCAAGGAGTTCAGACTCATGTACCATCACCACCCTGTTAGATTTGTAATGGAATTAAGAGGAGGCGCCTCGTAGAGAATGAATTAACAGGTCAGGCAGACCCTTGAGACCCACAAAGCCAAGGAATAGCTTCCATCTGATGAGTTGTTTTCTAGCAAGAGCATTTGTTTAGACTTGTTAAAATATGCAATCTGAAACTTGCTAATACCTCCAAAGCCAACGTTTACATCACCCCCACGTCTTCCCTCTCTTCCACGCCTCATACTCCAGCCACAGGTGTAGAGCATATTTTTATCAGGACCCACTGTACAAGCCAATTCACACACAGGACAGATGCTGAAAGTAACATGTTTTAAGCAACTGTGCATAAATCCCGAAAGTTTGATCTCAACACCCAGAAATGTCGTTTCATGATACAAACCAGAGAGTTTCCCTAAATAGTATTGCATGCATTTATTGCTGAATGTTGAGACCATTTTGTCCCAGTGCTGTGTCATCAAAGAAGAAATAATAAGGAATTAGATCTAATGAATGGCAAGCTAGAGTGACTTCTTCCCTCACCTCTATTCCTTGTTTTCTACAGTCTTTACTTTAAAGAAGTCAGACCTCTTGGACCCACGCTGGCCATGAATCCTGAGCTCATTTCATTCTCCTTTTTGACTCTCCTGAGAAAATGGGGCTCCAGATGTGCATCACACTGCCCACAATCACCTCTAAGATTTCCAGATCACACACTGCCCACAATCACCTCTAAGATTCCAGAAGTGCATCACACTGCCCACAATCACCTCTAAGATTCCAGAAGTGCATCACACTGCCCACAATCACCTCTAAGATTCCAGATGTGCATCACACTGCCCACAATCACCTCTAAGATTCCAGATGTGGATCACACTGTCCACAATCACCCCTAGGACTCCAGATGTGCATCACACTGACCACAATCACCCCTAGGATTCCAGGTGTGCATCACACTGACTACAATCACCTCTAGGTTTAGGCAACTCTACTTTCAAAGAACACTTGCAGTCAACCTGGTAAGAAGTTTTTAGCTCCTTGACCCCTATGAAACTATTTTTGTTCCAGATCCATCAGATTAAAGCAAGTGAAAATTAAAGAACTGACCAATTACTCATTTAATTGCAGCTATTAAGTGGATGACTTGCAGCTTTTATGATAAAATTATGTGGCATGATGAGTCACTTCCAAGAATTGATTGGGATCTCAGAAATTCCTCCTATAAAGAATCAAAATTTGAAATAATAGACTCATAACTCATACACCTCTCAACAATTTTTAAACCAGTTACCCCTACACACTTTTAACGTAAAAAAAAACTTTTCTCACAAGAGCGTACAGGTTTCATTTCGAGCTGTCTGCAGTTGTGCTGTGAAGTCATTGTCCCCAGTCTGAGACTACTTTTCTGTTTTCTGCTTGAATTTTTGTCTGCAGAAGAGTTAAGGCCAGCACTGTCCCCAGTCTCAGGTACTTTTTCTGTTTTCTGCTTACCACTTTCTTGCTCAAAGAGTTAGGTGCAAAAGAGCTCATTGACTGGGAATATTCTGTTGCTAACTTTAGGGCTGGATGTGAAAGAGCTAATAGGGAAGAAACCTTGAAAGTCCTTGAAGCATCTTGATTCTTAGGCCTTGGTTTCCAGCCCTTGAATGTGCTCCTTTGCCTTAGGAGTCAAGAAGGATCACAGCAGCCAATAGCTGCTGATCGACTTCTAGAAAGATGCCCTTTCCTCATGTGTAAATGGAGTACCAAAGTCCGGAGGGAGGAAAAGGTAAAATAAAATCTGCCCAACTCTAAAGTAATTGCATAGCAAAGTACTTCATTATTTTGGGATCGCGTTAGAGAACCTAGCATGTTTCTCACAAGGCAGATAAGAGAATTCATTCTCTCCTCTCTGGTTTCTGTTCCTTTCCACCCACGTCACTTGGAGCTGTTTGCTAATGATCCCAGCACCTGTAAAGGTGGGGCTGAGAAAAATGAAATTGCTTCATGTGTAGCTTGGGCCCTTTGGGCTCTCTCTGTCCCCAGGGAGAATTGGCCTGAGAAGCAGCTTCCTACTAGGCTCTGTTAGGTGTGACAATCACCTCTCTCTATTCATAGGGCGTGGTTTGAAACGGTGAGACCGAGTAGACTTGGCATTCACAGTACTGCCCCGCGAGTTTCTTTTCATCAGATCCCCCTTGAACACTTTGCTTTCTTCTTGCTCGACTCAGCCAAAATCATAGTTATCATTCAACAGCTTCTTTCTCAAAATTCACAACTTGTCAGCTTGACTGACCTTTTCTAGGTAAGAAAACTGAGGCTGTATTGCACAAAGAAAGAACAGGCGAACCTTTCCCCTTGATGTCCGAACATCTTGATCAGAACATCTTGAAGAGCAAGTTTGCTGTCTTGAGTATAATATAGGACATATCCTAACATGGTAAGAGCAAGTTTGCTGGTGGACACTGACACTGTTTGTTATGGTGGAGAGTGTGAAGTGCTGGTCTTTGAACATGGGATCTCTGGCATTAATAGGCAAGCAATCTACCATTGAACTACATCTCCAGCCCAGAACTCGTTTCTTTCAAGGTGCCAAGAAATCAGATACTTAGATTTTTCTTTCTATCATGAGGAAGCTCTCTCCATCTCTCTCTCGTCCTCTCCCTCCCCCTCTCCCTTCTCCTCCCCCTCTCTCTGAGTATGCATACATGTGCACACTCACCTGGAGTCTGACTATTTTTGATACTGGAGCTTTAAATTTGAGGGATCTTAGGTACAGCTCTGTATTCCAATCTTATAGCTAATCAATTGCGCTTAAGCTCTCATAGACAGAAAGCAACATAATGTTGGTATAGGAAAAGGGACAAAGATGAAGAATTGGGACCCCCAGCTCTGAGACCTGCTTCCTGCAGTTTTATTAGCTTCATAGGAGCAATTTGCTTGATTTTCCTCTATGCTTACTTCTAGTACTAGGACTGCAACTTGATTCTAAGAGAACACTCAAATCTATGTTATTCTAGGATTTAATGGTCCCATATAGGTTTCCAGGTCTCTTTCTGTGGTCAAGTTCATAGTATCAGGATTCCACAGTCAGGAACTACATACCACTTTGACTTCCATTAGAAAGGTGTAGACTATGAAATGTTCTGTGCTAGGTGCGACACAGAGGCCTGTGTCCAATTTGCCTTTGGAATGGATGGTAGAATGTGAACAGACCACATGCATTTGAACCTTCACACTTTGAGCAATTGACTTTAACCTTTCTGTGACTCAGTACCTGTGCCTAAAATAAGAATAGCAATTGTCCAGTTACACCGAATGGCTATAAATATGAAATGAGGCAATGCATATTAAACTCCCAGAGCTATGTCTGGTGTACTGCAAAGGGTCAATAAGTTTCATTTCTCTCTAGAAAATTCCCGGCAATGGGCTGTATGCCACAGGAAGGGAAGGGCAGCTCATTGTCTTCAGTGCAAAACTTTAATACAATTCTTTTGTTAGAAAGGACTCCCTAATCATGGAAATTCTCTCCAAAGTGTATAATACCTCTTTAGTGTGTAGTTGTCTGTAATTTCTATTAAATAGCCACTTACATCGGTGCTCTGGAAGCTAGGATATAAACTAGAAATTCTCTCATGTCTATAATAATTTTTTCTCACAGAGAAAGGAAAATGATACCTGATTTTTGTTTTTACTATTAAGCAGTCTTTCCCTGTACAAAATTTAGTTATTAGCTGGATTGTTAAGATCACTTTGTCATTGGCAATCTCAAACTTACTAACTTTGGGCAATGATTAGAATGTGTTGGGTAGACATAGTTTCCCACTTTAGTAAGTATAGACGATCTCCCATCAAGTGGGAACAGTAAAAAATAACAAAACCGGAGGGAGGGATATTGTAAAGAACTGGAAAAAAAATGCTGATTCTGACATTTGAATCTGACTCTCTTGGCATCTGCCCCAGGTCATATATGCACAGGTGCTTGCTGAAGGCCATTCTGGGCCCTAGGACCTACGGCAAATGCTGTAGAGCAGTTCTTCACTGACCGGCTAACTTTAGTTTCCCTTCGTGTTCTTTCCTTCAAGATGCTTTGTAGGAGGATTCCATTAGATTAATCTTCTCTGTCGTTCCATATGACTCAGAAATGTGATGTTGATTGCCAGCTAATAAATAAGTGATGATAGATAGATGACAGATAGATAGATGATAGGTAGATGATAGACAGATAGATAATAGATGGATAGGTGATAGATAAATAGATGATAGATAGATAGATAGATAGATAGATAGATAGATAGATAGATAGATAGACAGACAGACAGGAAGAAAGAAATGTGATGATAATCCCCTTATAAGAGCAACAGCTTGTCCACATTATTAGCTGGGCTTATCAAACCATCCAATTTCCAGGTTCTCAGGAAGTTACTACAGCAGTCATCCTACAGATGCCTCGCCGTATCACTCCAAAACCACTGTTTTATATCTGTGTCTGTTAAGTTAGCAGACTTAATTAACTTTAATTAACTTATAAAATATTAATGGTGCTATTGACTAATGATTGTCCCATTGCTTTTGAAAGAAACCAGAAAAGACCTTGGTTCAAGTCCATTCTACTGCTTAATCTATGACAATGATTTCATCCAGTGGGACTCAGATAGCTCAGTTTTCTCATCTATCTGGAGAGACACGAGGTGAATGTCAGTTAAGTTTCACTGGCAAGCAGAGGGAATGCCCATTAAGGGCTGGAGGGCATGCTTTCCGTGCAGCATGAAAGAGAGAATCTCTAACTATGGCCTTAACTATGGCCTGCATGTCCTGGGAAGAGTGTACATAGGCCATGCAGTCGTGGTTTTTTGGACTGTCATGAATAAAGATGCAAGAGATGATGTGCAGTTGACACTTAAGCCAAGTTGTACCCTCCGCACATTCGCCACATTCATTATTAACCGGGAAGGGATTGAAAGGAGAGATTTAAGTCTGCATTCTGCATCCAGATCCAATTCTGCCCTACATCCTGGGTAGTGAGCATTTTATAAGTGGTCACTTGTAGACAACGTTTTCATCTTCATGATGTAAGAAATAAAAGCAACCATGCAGAAAATTATAAAGGGAAAAGTCTCATTTTCAAATAATTACAGATTCATGTCTTATAAAGAGTGAAAGAGACATTTTTTAAAAAGATGTGTTCATATGCTAGTGAAGGGTTAAACTGTGTCCTATGTGTTCAGGTAAAAACAATAACCCAGATACTATTATACTGCAGACACCACGTAGGAGGCACATCTATACATTATGTCATTTGATTACGACAACAGGGATGGAGCTTGTCAAGGACATGTGACTGGCCCAGTTTCTCATGACCATTAAGTGACAAGGCCCAGCTGCATAATACAAGTCTGTGATGCAAAGTATGTGGAAATACCCCCAAATTTAAAATATCACCAACAGCTCTGTGTTGAAACTCCTCTATAAATAGTCCCCTGGCTATTTCTTGACTTGTTATAATGCAAGCCATTCAGCAATATGATACAGATAAATATTTCCTTTTCAAAACATTGCACAAATACATGATTTCCTCCCTTTTTCCACCCTTTGGGAGAAATAGGAAAACAGCAAAGTAATAGGAACTTAGCTCCAAGCGAGACAAGCTTTTCAGCAATGACTAAAGAGAGTCCCAGTTACTAGGGAGACCATAACAGACGCTATTAGATCCAAGCACAAAACTTGGGTTGCCTGGCTAGTGAATGCCAAGTAAAGCAAAGGAAAATATTATCATTGTTGAAATCATTTGATGTCTCTGACTAATAAAAGCACACTGGCAAATTGAATTCCTCAGACTGCCCAAAGGGCTCAGTTAAAGCTATGAATTAGTAGCACACGGCACTTCTGTCTGGAAGGTGGGGGATGGGAGGGCAAAGAAGCTAAGCTATTCTAAAGAGTGTTTAAATAACCAAAAGTTTCCAGTAGAAACCTTAGGTAACCAGTCTAGGTTTATTGTTGTTGTTGTTGTTTTTGTTTTTGTTGTTGTTGTTGTTGTTGTTGCTGTTCAATTTTAATGTACATTTAATTTCTCCTAACCTTTTCCCTGTAGCTAAATGACAGTTAAGGCCTTGGGTCACATCATTCCTGAATTCTAAAGGAAGCACAGGTCTTCTTATACAGTTTCTCATGAATGCCAAGGTCATCTTTAAAATGTTCCTGGTGACTCTAATACCCCTCCAAGCTTTGAGGCTGGCCTCTCCTTACCTGTATCGTGCCCTTTCTGGGAGTGGGAGGAACCAGAGGTGGAAAGAACTGGGGGGGAAGCCAAACTCAGAATTACCTCTTGACCCAGCTTCCAGAGTTAGCATGGGCCTGCCTGGAGATGTTGCTCCTGTCTCTGCTTGATCAGACCTGAAGCAGCACGTCTTCCCCAGGACCCAGTCTACCTTATTATGGCTACAGCTCTGATGGTTGGGAGTGTTTTCTCCTGCACTGCCAAAACCTGCCTCCTCATGTTTTCTCCCCATTGTTCTTCATGGTATCTCTAGAACAACATGATTTGACTCAACTTCCTCTCCCCTGGAATAGTCCCTCAGATAACTGGAGTCAACTGTCACGATTGCCCTTGGATACCAGGTTTTTTTTTTTTTCTTTCCTCTCCAAACAAAATAGCCTTGATTTCACTATTAGGTCATTAGGCAAGCAGACAACTGTTAGAACAATAAGAAAGGTTGACACATAACTTCCAAAGAGAAGAACAATATAGTTTTAAAATTATATTTTTTAAAGTAAAATCTGTTGAGGGGTTGGAGCATGGCTTACAGGTGGACAGACGTATTCGTAGTGTATGCAGGGATGCAAACTCAAATACCAAGAAATAGAAACGGAACCAAGGCGGGGAAAGGCTGAAAGTCTTAGTTGCTATTGAGATGCACTGTGTCTATGCCTCCTGAATTCTACTGTCTTGTCAAAAATACCAATGTGACTTTCGCTAACTAATGAATATCATATCAGCTCACGGCTATATTTCACCCGTCCTTACCAGGTCACCTTTATTTATTATTTTCCTTAGCTATGCTCAATGTCCCCTTTGCTAAAACCTTCTAGAAGAAAATACTTGTCTTCTTACAAACAACTAGAAAGTGAATATAGACCACTGGGAATTAATAAAATGTTCACACATCGATAAGGAAGTAAGATCTCAAGTTTGAAGCCATCCTGAGATACACAGCAAGACCCTGTCTCAAAGAAGGAAAAAGAGAGAGAGAGGAGGGAGGGAGTTTTCAAAAAAGAATCATGAGGAAAGTGAATCTTCAATTTTTACTTCATTACCAATAATCTTTGAGCCCCAAGCATATAGAGACATGGGAACCTCACCCTACTGGACAGCATCTGTATAACAAGGCTCTGGAGTCGCCCCTCTGCCCTTCTGTGTCTCCTGTCCAGTTCTCTGCCAGTTCACCACTCGCTCTACTTTTGTGTATAACTTGCTTCCATCAGTACATCTAATCCCAAGGCTTTGCCATGCATTTCATTATTAGGTCTTTTTCCACCTATAGCTCACCCTTCTTCCTTTCCCCTCTTGTTAGCCCATCTCCTCATCACCTCTGCTTCTTCAGTCTCCACGTCTGTCTTCTGTCTTCAAAGTTCTGAGCTGTAAAGGCATGGTTCTGAGTGTAGAGTACTCTTGAGGGAGCTACAGGAAAGGTCAGCAGGGGCCTAGTGCCTCCCAGATGCCTCTGCTGCCCTGGGATAGACAAGGTCTTTAGGAACAAACTGACTAAAGCCAGCTCCCAAGGGGAGGAGACACAGATCAGCAGACAGCCGACTAAGAGCATGTTTCCTGACACACTCCCCGAGCAGCCCAGTCTCTTCTGGAACTAATCGATTTCTCAAGGCAAATCATGAATGGTTTCAGTGATTAGCTACTCAGACGTGGGGAAGAAGGTAGGAGGTTCTACTGGTCTTGATTTCAGTAGCCAGCCAGCCCAGTGCATAGTTCCTGATAACCAGGGGGTGCATCATCATGGAGTGAGGAAGGCTACTGAGAAGTGAGGGTACCTGGGCTGTGGACTACCCGGGCTGTGAACCCTGCCATTTGCCACCTCTCTAGTTCCCTGGAGAACAGCTAGCTCCTTTGCTATCATTCCTTTGAATTGGTCTTTAAAAGGATGCTTTTAGCCATCCTTTGGCTGTTAATTACGATTTCATGATGTTCTAATCATCCTGTGTTAAGTCTGAAAGCCAGTCCATCTCTGTTTTTATTTCTCAAGCCAGGGTCTCTTGTAGACCACCCTAGCTTTGATCTTGGATATGTAGCTAAGAATAACCCTGATCTGATACTCATGCCTTTACTTCCTAGGGGCTGCTAGGGTTACGGGCATGGGCTCCCATGCCAGGCTTGACAATCGGCCTTTGATTTTGCTTTTCCATGCAGGAGATAAAACCCTTGCTTTCGTGCCTATGTTTTTCCACTTCGCTGCATCCTTACCCCTATCGCCCATCTTGAGAACCTGAGAGCTGTGTCTCTCTAACCCCCTGTCTGACTTAACTGACTTGACTGGCTTTTCAATCCCAGGGCTGATTCCCAGTGACCTGAGTGCCTGCCCTTCAGAGGCCAGGGAAGAGTAGGTTCTTTCATAGTGAGCATTCCTTTCCCTATCTCAAGATTGGTGTCCGACAAGGAGGGTTATTTGTTCATTTTCCGGGTTTCTTAATTATCAGCCACAAAGACTTGGCAAGAGGAGCTGCCCAGTGGAAAGGCAGCTTCCAAAAGCAACAGGACTGTGCGAAAGCAGTGCTTGTCCTAACAAACAATGGCTCCAAATCTGCAGATAAGTCCCGTTCTGACAATCAAATCCACTTGGGAATCCATGAAAGCTCAAGGTGAATCCTGAGTTATGGAAACACTGCCCAATAAGGCTCCCAGGAAGGTTCCAACCTGACCTGACCATGTTTCCATATTTACCACACAACACCACAATAAGTATCTGCAAGCATCTACATTTCTGCACATTCAGGTAGCGACATGCATTCCAGAGTCTATTTGAATCCAGATAAAATTCAAATATCGGGGGATCGGGCTCCTAATCAAGGCTCTGGTTATCTCTCATAAGTCTGCTCACAGATTGATGTAGAAACCTGATACTCGGAGGCTTTAGCATCTTGGGAGTAAATGCTAAATGACAAGAAGAGGTTTGATAATCGCCTCTATTCAAAGTAAACAAACCACAGATTTCAGATCCAGATTGAACCCCCTCCCCTCCCCCTCCTCCCTTTAAGAGAGTGAAAAATGCTGATGGTGCAGAGATGAAGTCACAATGCTTAGATGAAGTGTCCTCGCTAAGCAGGGCTTCAGAAGCAATGTTTGCCCAGACACCATTAATTCCTTTGATCCCTTTTTTGCGTCTGCCGTCTCCAGTGACAGGAAATTCTTATTTTTTTAAGAAACTAAAGCACAAAAAGGCAGTGAAAAAGCTACAAACTGATTTGGCAATAGCTAAGCAAGAGGCTGCCATCACTGTCCTGGAACTCAATGAGAAGATAATGACACTCTGTGAAGGAAGGCCTTTCCCTAGAGGTCAGTATTACCACGTGACAGGTGCACATTGGCCCCTCATTCTGGGTGATGCATACAGATGGCTTGGTAGCAAAGCACAACGCCAGGTCCTGTGCTTGGCAGGATTCTGGCCTAGCGGTATGCTGGCCAGGCCTGGCGTGGTTCTGTTAGACAGGCAGCGCGGGAACTGTGAACTCCAGGCTGGATTTGCTTTGATCTTTTGACGGGGAGATAATGAATATGCAGTTGTAGAGGGGATGTCTCTGTATATGGATAGCTGGGCTGAGGTGCATCTAAGAAATGTCACTAGATAAGCTGGGGGACAGAGAGGGAAGGGTGGAGTGTAAGCAAAAGGTCAGGGCACTTCAAGGCCTGGGGCTCTAGAACAGGGCCAATAGTTTGCTGAAAAATAAGTGCCTGTTGGCCAAGACGACCACAAGGAAAGTTGAAATTATTTCTTGCCAGTAGATAAAGCAGGAAGTAGCTTGGAAGGCTATTTGGGAATGAAATCTGGGTAATTCAGAGCAATCATAATAGCTATATAGGTATGTGGGCATGTGTGTATGTACAGGTGCACGTGAAGGCCAAAGGTTGATTGATACCAAGAGTTGCTATCGCTTCCTCCTTGTTTTTTAAGATAGGGTCTCTCACTGAACTGGAGTGATGGCTTCAGCTACACGGGCTGGCCCACAAGCTCAAGGTGTTACAGACATGTGCCACTCGATCCAACTTTTTATGGGTTAGTACCGTCTACATTAGTTTCTCAAGGTTTTCGTGGTGGTGGTATTTCGGACATGGAGAATGTCATTACATGGCCCAAGTTGGCCTTGACCTTTCAGTCCTCTCCCATCAGCCTTCGGATGCCATGACTGTAGGCATAGACCACCATGCCTGGCTTAGAAAACCTAGATTTTGAAAAACTACAAGGACTCTGCTATCAAGAAACTATAAGCACACCAGGAGAGACAAACAAAACAGAACAAAAGAAAAATGCCCAAGGTGTCCTCATTAACAATAACTCAAATTAGTATTCAATAGTATGTGCTAGTTTGCTGTGAATTTCACAGACCCCATTGGAGTTAGTGTATACAACAGACTCCATTGGAGTGAGAGAAGCTCAGAGACAGTGATCTGTTCATCCCAAGTTAGACCAAGCAGTCTTGGGCAGGTAGCATCGGGGCAGCAGCATACCGACTCAGGTACACCTCTTGGCTTCAATAGACCAAGAACATTTTTTCTCTTTGGTATAGAGCAGCTCATTTCTGCCCAGTGATCTCAGGGTAAGCTCTGGTTCCCAAGGGCAAAGGTTGTCATTTGATGTGTGCTCTCCCTGCAAAGCCAGGAGCAATGCCATTGTTCTTACTCTGGCTTCCTTTTTTACTCATAAGTCATGCTGGAAAAAGAGAAGCAGCTTGGGAACCAATGGAGAAGGAAGCAGTGGGAGGGCAAAGAGGTGGTGAGTGAGAAAGGGACACTCCCAGCATCCCAACTCTTTAATTTTGGTTCATCCCTCTCTCTCTCTCTCTCTCTCTCTCTCTCTCTCTCTCTCTCCCTAAAAACCAGTTTCTCTGTGTAGACTTGCCCTTTAACCAGGCTGGCCTCGAACTCTTGGGCCTCCCAAATGCTAGGAGTAAAGGTATGTGCCACTGCTGCAGGGATAATTTTCATTTTCAATTCTGAATAGCAATTTCCCAGAACGCAACCGATACATCATTACACTGTCACCTCAAAACACACAGGAAGGCAAGTCTTTTCTTTTCCATCCAAACAGTATAGAAAGAACTCTATAGTATAGAAATTGCCTTTTCACCAACATAAATCCTCACAGAATTCATTAGAGATTGTTCTTTCAACTTAAAGGTCATTACAAGAGGCACTGTCCCAGAGTTCCAATGGTCACTTAATAGAAGTCAGCAGTCACGCTTGAACACTGGAGGACAGTCTCCAGCTTACTTGACACAATCTTCCCACTTCTCAGCTGCTTGGTTAACCTGTGGCAGACGCATTATTGTGACGTGTCTAGTTCCAACTCTTCATTTTGGTCCAAATGGTATTTTGTGCTCTTTAGGACTAAATTGGGTCCTTGAATAGCTTACTTTTTAATCATTTGTTTTCAATTGCATATAAGTTATTAGATATCCAAACAAAGTCTTTAAAGGCATGGGGTGCTTCATGAATTTGCATATCATCCTTGGTAGGGACCTTGCTAATCTGCCCTCTATGGCTCCAGTTTAGGCTACATGCTTCTGAAGTAAGTACACCTCCGATATTCTCATAGGTCAAAATTTAAATAATATTGAAGGGAAGAAAGTAATAAAGTGCCTTTGTGATCTGATACAGTGATAAAAAACATATAAATACAATTTTAGAAGCCATTAAAAGGCCTATTGTGAGCCCATAGTTGCTTTTCTTATTTGGTGAGGAAAATAGACCATTGGACTGTCACTAGTTCTTTGTTTTGGGTATTTATTTATTCATATATGTTACTCTGTGTGAATGAATGTACCATGCATCTATCTCCAGGAGCCTGAAGATGTGCGATCTTCTGAAAGCAGAGTTCCTGGCTATTGTGAGCTTCCATGTGGGTGCTGGAAACCGAACCTGACCAGACACAGGTCTGCTGCAGGACTAGTGAGTGCCCTTAGCCTTGAGCCGGAGCCACCTCTCCACCCCCTCTCAGTCGGTATTTATTGTGTGAAAGGATATCCGGGAGCTTTAATTATTTGTATGCAAGATTCTCTCTCCTCTCTCTCTCTCTCTCTCTCTCTCTCTCTTTGGTTTCTCTCTCTCTCTCTCTCTCTCTCTCTCTCTCTCTCTCTCTCTCTCTCTCTCTCTCTCTCTCTATGTCTTTCTCCATTTTTGTAAAATGTCTGTTTGGGCCTCTCAGATCAAATGGCAGATGCTCCAAGCCTAAGATCTTAAGGAGAAAGGGCAATGTGTGATTCTTGGGAACAAATCAAGACAAAGAGTACTATCAGCTAACGAAGTGGAGTCCCTGTACCCTAAGGACAATCTTTACCACTCATCTCTGCTTCTTTCTGCATTGAGACTTCCCTGGCTCCATAGATCTTAATAAGAAGCCTGTCTACAGGCAGCAATGGTCTGCCCTTATCGTCTCTGATGAAAAGAAAGCAAACACTTCCCCAGTAGTGAGGAAAGTGCCCAAGAGAAGACTATCTGATTGGGTTGACTTGAGTTGGGTACCCACCCCTGGGTATCCCTGTGTGGCCAGGGCTGGGGAATGCTGGATGGATAGGAAGGCATCCACCACTGGGTGGCAGAGTAGAGGGAAAGTCTGGTGGGGGAAGAGTCCTGTGCCTGGCAGCTCCCACTGGAAAGCACAGAGCTGGAGTTAGAGAAAGGGATATTTCATTACTGGAATGGAGGAGACAGACCAGCACCTGTACACTATCAGCTCGTGGGCAAATAAAATATAATCAACTGCTTTCTGAGAGGATCATCCCAGGGATGTTTAAAAGTACTTTGTTGTTGTTTTGTTTTGTTTTTAAACCATCAACAGAAGGTAAAATCATTCTCCAGGAAATAACTGTCTTAAGTGGTGTAAGTCTAGACTGCATAGAGCTGAAGGGAAGTTTGAGAAGACTTCCCCTTCTTGCCTCTGTTGGTGACACGGTGGCCTGCCTCACTGGCCTGTTTATTGTAACAGTTCACACTGAGGGGAGGGAAGGTGATGACTGTAAGTAGCAGGTCATGTCACTGGATTAGCAGAACACTGCTTCTCTGTCAGAACTACACACGGATGCTCACAAGTCTAACAGACTAATGGAAAATTTCCAAATAAAACAGAAATCCCTGCTACCCACACATACCATTTTTTTTCCTTGTTTGCTTTGTTTTCTAAGTAATCAGCTTGCCTTTCAGACCTTCGGATCAGAGTATGTGTTCCAGAATATTAGGAATATCTTTATGCACATTCATACTCGAATTGAGAGAACAGTAAGAGGCCAAGCTGTTTTTTTTTTCCTTACACATGAGTTCAGCTGAGAATAAAAACCCCTTGTTATAAAACTAGCACAGCAGGAATCTCACAGCCAGTCTTTGTTGGTTTTCTTTTGTGCACATAGTCTCAAACCAAGGCAGATTCCTTCTGTCATTTCCAGAGCTGAAGTGCCTACAGCTTTGTTTACCGCCAGAAAGAGCTGGAATCCTAGCGTGCTAGGGTTCTCAAAGTCTGGGTAAGTCTACTCTTTAAATCACAATGTGTAGGAACTGAACGATCTTTCTGTTCTTTGCTTTAGTAAGACTGAGTTACTCAACTGGGGAAGAGGGGATAAGGTGACGTAATACGTGACAGGATGACTTAAGGGGGAAAGATTTATTTCAGCTCTTGGTTTCCGAAGTCTCAGCCCATTTGGCTTCTTTGTTTCTGGGCCTGTGTTGAGGACATCCTGGTGGCAGAGTCCTGTTTCAAGGCAGCTCTCCGGATGAAGGCTGGAGAAGCAAAGGAAAGAAGGGTGTGGCCTGGCCAAGTCTGCCCTGAAAGCCACTCCCAGTGACCTACTTTTTCAAACCAGTCCTCTCCTTCTACTGTTTCCAGCCTCTCCCAACCAACCGTCTGTTCAAACTGGACCGCATCCATGGAGAGAACCATTGTTTCAGTTAGCACACTGGTAGCTAATCCTCCCTAGAAATGCGCATAGGTGTGCACCTTCCTGTCTTCACCCAAGTTACTTCACAAAATACCCTACCTACCCAATCCCGTTGTTGATTGAGTGCAGTTACTTGATAGCCTGCAGGTTCCTCTTTATAACCAAGAGAGATATTTCAAGCCTGCTTCCTTAAAGGAATATATTCCTTTATGGGGTTTTTTTTTGTCTCTTAATTTTTTAATTAACTTTTCTTATGCGGTCCAATGACCAGCTGGCCTGGCTCTGTCCTCAAGTGAGAGTCATATCAACTCTTAAGGCATCTTTTAACTTTCCTCTTATTTAAAGGACATTCTCTCAGTGGCATTGACATATCCCAGCACAGACATTTCCTGGATTCAATATCTGCATAGAGCCAGCCACCTTTGAGGAGAAAACTTGTCATAGAAGTAACATAAGCCACATTTGTTGGGGGAGGGGACTGTAATAGAAGTAACGTTTCAGTTTCAAACACTGAACAACATATTCATGACTTCCTGAGAATCAAACTATTGCTTTTCTATAGTCCTCAGAAAATTGAGGGGTAAACTTTTGCCTCAAGTACTTTGGGCTAAACCTCCCTTGCCCTCTTCAAACATCTTCAAGATCAAAGCTCCTGTTGCAATCAGGAGTTTAGGAACTAAGGCTCAGGAGACAAAGAAAAAGTCCTAATGCTAGATACAGCAATCCCCCAGTACAGTTTATGCATTAATCTGCTCTGAAATGATGATGGTTGTCCTGAATCGTATGAATTAAGAGCATTTAGAGGGCAGTCATTTTGATAGTTACTAGACTGGCTTCCATCTTGAATAAGTATCCTGCGTGTGGAGATTTTGAGCAATGGCACCCTGTGCTCACCTACAGTTTTTTTCAAAGGCTGTAAGTTCCTGAGACCAAAGAACAATGGCTCGACTAGAAGTGTTTTACAGACACCCTTCCATCTGAACGAACAATCCTATTTTACCAGTCAGCCCAGAGCTGTACAAAAAGTGACCAGGATAGCCCTGGGACCTCACTGTGTAAACCACTGTAAATCCTTCACAAAGCACTACTGAATGCCTGTGTCCTTTGATGGTAAGGGGCTCACTCTGTTGTCTGCTGAGAACAGATAAGCAGCCTGCATTCTGCACCGGATGTCTTTACCTTGATACATACATACATACATACATACATACATACATACATACATACATACGCAAACAAATAACAAGACTTCGGGGGAAACAAAAGATAATTTCTCTCCCAGCAGGCATCAGTCTCCAACACATTTGCAGAAAAACTCAAGCAGCACCACAGAATCTCCTCACGCAGAAGCTCCTCTGAGGCAGTGGCATTTCTATTTAGAGCATTAAGAGGCAGCACTTAACAGCAGGGAGGCTGAGATGGCACAGGGGTGATAGCATCAAGGGGCAGTGCTTCCCAATACAGTCTTTCCAGGGGTTTACCACCTCACTCACAGAAACAGGGCTCATTGAGACACTGTGGTTTGCCCGCTCTCTCCACCAAACTCCTCTCCAAACAGACCCACAGAACCCCAAAGCCAAAGCTTTCTCACTGCTTTTGAAAGTCCCCAAGAGGTTTGACAATGGCCCTAAGGCTCCCTCACAAAGATGAGCAATCCGTTGCACAAAATCCCAAGAAACAGAAGTTGCTCCATCCAGCTGAAGGCTGCGCCCTAATTTGTCCTGCATAAATTAAGGATTATGTTCCTTTTCAAAATGACAATTCAGAGACCTCTAGGCACACAAAGGACCAACATATAAACTAGGCCTAGATGGGGATTTTATTAGCTGCAAGTCACAGGAACTGAAATAAAACCAGTCCGAGCAGGAAGCAAAGTTTTAGCTGCCAAGGCTGGCTTGGAGGCTGAGCCCTGGGTCTGGGAAGGCTCAGCTGGTTCCTCTGCGGGTGTTGGCCCCTCTGAAGGCAGGCATGGGCTGGGAGCAGGTTCCCAGGCTGTCCTGGCTCGCGGTCCTTACCGGCCATCTGCTCTCTATGCCTGTGCAGATCAACCTTCCCCTCCTTTCTGTAACAGCATGTTTATCCTCTGGGGACCCCTCACCTATTCTCTGTGTGGAACTGGTGGGCCAGGTGTCTTCTCCCTTGTAGAGAGTTTGAATATACGTTAGCCAATCACCAATCACACTTGGTTTCCTTAGGACCTTGAATCTTGAGCTTTGCTGATGTTGGTTTGTGGGAGGGGGTGGGGAGGTGGATAGCAAGGAGGCAGGGTGAGGAGGGGGATGGGGATGAGGAGTACCATGATCTTCACACATGGCGCACACAGAGGAGCACTAAAGCTAACTCCTCTGGAAGTTGGCCCCTGGCCACTGAGGAAACTGTTTAAAGGTTTCTGGTGCCAGTGTCTCAGCTGGGGCCTCCCTCTCTCTTCCTTTATCAACACTTTCCTTCAGTTCTGGCAATGTTAAATGTTCTTCAAAATTAATACTATAAATTTTCCTAAGGGTGGGGAGTATTGGCTCCCAGTGTTTGTAACCAAAAAGGCCATACTTTACATCCAATTCTAGGGAGACCAGTTCCTTTTGTAGAGTCTGTGGAGAAATACCGGGGAAGAAGGTGAGCAGTGCTTAAACTGCATTGCTGTTCCTTGGCCCATTGTCAGGGCCGAGGTAACAGGGTGTTATCATGGTCCACACTTGTGCCAGAGGCAAGGGCCCAGGAACACGGTCCGATAAGAGAAGAGCAGGAGGCTTCTGAGGCTCAAGAGAAGTGCACCTGTCACGGTCCCCCGCCGTCTGCTTTCCTTAAATCTCATAAAAGTAGAGAGCAGAGCCATTCGATGTCCTATTAGCAGAGAACACAGTGTCTTCTCTCGTTCCTTATCGGTTTCATTGCTGTTTATTTGGGCTCTTCCTTTATGAACATTTTGAAAATCTATGTCTTTTCTGATGAGCAGAAGGTGAGAAGATGCACTCTGAAGCTTTTAGTCGGGAGTGGGGGGCCAGCATCCGCAGCTAAAGCAGCCTGGGAATTCAGTGGTGTCAGGCCCCCTCCAGCCTTCGTTTGGGAGACTAAATTTGGAAGGATGGCGTTGTCAGGAAATGTACTCCCTTCCTTCTGTCTATCCCTAAGGAATGTTTCATTTCCTTTTTCTTTCTGTCTGTCTGCTTTTTTTAAAGTCCCCTGGGGTCTGTACCCAGAGAGGTCAGAGGAAAGGGCAAGCCCATGCTAAATGTCAGACAAGGCACGTGGGAATGGGTTTGTATCAGTCACAGAGACTTCCTACTTCATGGTGGCCACTGCTGTGCCTGCTACCAGAACTCGGTTAACCACTGCGTCCGGCTCGCTGGCCGGCTGATGGCAGAGGAGGAGGGCGGTCCTTCCCAGGAAAGCCACTCAGCCGCGTCTGGCACACCTTCATTAAATAACAGCAGGTGGGTGCTTTGGACACTTTGGGGCTACAAACAGTTGTCAAACCCCTCTTAAAACCAAGGCAGCTGTCTGTCCCTCCTTCAACCCTCGGGTGGACACAGTGGAGACAGTGGGTGAGGACTCTTCTGTGGCTCCCTGGGAATGTCTCTGGTGTTTATTCAGGGACTTGATGTTTTCTGACAAGATGCTGAGGGTAGAGACGAATCCCATTGGTCATGTGAGTCAATGGGCCTAAAGGGTAGATGGTTGAGGGAACGTGGGCTCATCGACTCAGGTGTATAAATGATACAAAAAATATAAATAGATAGTAGATAGGTAAATAAATAAATACAGTGTATATTATCAAATTCAGTTGCTTTCCCCATAGCTTCTCCCCACTTCATGGTCTCCTTTTTGTTTGTTTATAACTCGCCGTACCCAATTCATGCTGGTCAAACACTCATGAGAGGAACCAGTCACTGGAGCATGGTCTGCCTCCCAGGGTCTAGACCCAACCCTTAAAAATCTCCTGAATTCTCTAACAGCTACTGACTGTCAAAAGTTCCTCAGGTAGAGGTGGGGGCTGATGAGCCCTTCTCCCTTCATGGTGGAATATTGACATAGCTTTTGCCTCAAAGGGGAGAGAATTGATTCTGATGCCAAATATGAGTTCAGGCCATGGTCCAGGAACACAGGTTTTGGTTTCCCCAAATTTTATGTTCCAAGACGGAAACATTGTCATGAGGATTTTGTTGTAACAAAAACAACAAATATCCTCGGGTCTGTTGGTGGAAATATATTGGTGAGGTTGGCATCCGCAGAGCGGAGAAATCTCAGCTATAGATTGCAGATGTTGTCTGGTGGCTAACTTTCATGTTGGTGGAAGCTAATGATCTGCAGAGCCCACTTACTTCAAGGGGTTTTTAATCTCTTAGTCACTGGATGTTAGGTCCTATAGAGGTGGGAAGGAGTGGCTGTGCCAAGTGGCTAAGTAAACTTCTTTTAAAAGCCAACCTTTGGGCTGGAGAGATGGCTCAGCCTTAAAGGCTAGGCTCACAACCAAATATGAAAGCCAACCATTTATCTTATTTGTATAAGAAAGTATGCCACAATCAGTATTTATTTCATTTTATCATTTTACATATTATTAACGAATTTATACATAAAGCTCATTTGCTTTTTTCTTTTCTTTTTTCCTTTCTTTCTTTCTTCCTTTTCTTTCTTTCTCCCTTTTCTTTCTTCCTTTTCTTTCTTTCTTCCCTCCCTTTCTTTCTTTCTTTCTTTCTTTCCTTTCTTTCTTTCTTTCTTTCTTTCTTTCTTTCCTTTGAAACAGAGCTATGTACCTCTTACTTACTCTGTAGACCAGGCAGGACTCAAATTCAGAGATTTGCCTGCCTCTGCCTCCTGAGTGCTGACACTAAAGGCCATCATCGTCATTTGCTATTTTTAAAAGATAGTTAACTTTTGGTTCAAAAATAAAAATTCTCTTAAAAATTCATTTTTTTCCACTAGGTACAGTGGTTGGCAGACACAAGAGTCTAAAATTTTGTTTTTTTCAGGAGTCTGGGATGACAGGATCATTTGATCCTAGGAATTTGAAGTCAGTCTAGATAATTTGAAGAAACTCTATCTCAAACACAAGTAAACGTTACTTCATTTTATTTGGTGTCTTTGAAATATAATTTCACTATGCAATCTCAGCCTTGTCTATCCTCCTACCCCAGCCTTCTGGGTGCTGAGGCAATAGGCATGTGCCACCATGCCTAACTGAATTAAGACCCTACAAGATGGAAGATAAATCCAAGGATCGACTGATAGAATCCAAGGAAAACCCTGAAGGTAGTTGAGGTGTGCTATCCCGCTATCCCACAAAGTGTGTTAGTAGAGTGTGTTTAGTTCCAGCAACAAAATAAAACAGTAAGGTTTCCAGAGCAGAAAAGAAAGAGAGTTCAGACTCGATTTCAGAGAGATAGGCCCACCTTTAGAGTCCTCTCCTCCAAGTCAGGAGTCCAGTTGTAGAGGGTTGGAACTATGACTTAAGACAGAGAACCACAATAATGTGTGATACAATAATGACCAATCTGGGAAGATATGGTTGTGGTGTGATGATGGCATGAATGCTGTGGGGTCATAAACACTCTCTAGTTGAATTTAAAGACAGCTCTGCACCAGGGAACTCACGCCTAACGCTGAATACCAAAGCATGACTGGGATGCTCATGGGGCCCAGATGTGAATCTACCACTCCTGTTCTCCTAAATAGACACGGTATAAAAAGCCCTCCAAATACACATCGATCCCATGGGTTGGATCCAGTAACAGGTACAAGAGAGAAGGGACAGAAGCTACACGTGACAGCTGCACCTTAAGACAGACCAAGAGGAACAGGAGGAAATTCTTTCTTCTCAGCAAGCCAGAGTGGCATGGGGCAAATTTAAAAGAACATTGCTGAGCCAACTGCTTAGGGTCAAATCTCCTCCCTGAACAAAATGCCCTGAGAAGTCAGAGTATCTTCGGAAGGATGCTCTAAAACTTGGCCTTGAGAATAGCTTTAGACAGAGAGGGACACCGGGAAGTCAGGATCACATTGTGTTCACTGAGGAGAGGATCTGACCTGAGCAATGGTCTGGAGTAGATGGTGCAGAGACAGCTCCGCTAGCAGGACATAAACTTGGAAGGAGCACCCAGATCTTGGAAGGAGCACCCAGAGACAGAACCTGCATCTGCAACTCGAGGTCATAAACCCACCCAGGTCTGACCAGCATCAGCACCACAGGCATAAACCACACGCACTCTTCACCCAATGCTTTCTTTACTTTTATACTTCCCGTTTTTGCTACCCACTCTTATCAGTTTAGTGAACCTATGTTGTCCCAGTCTTCTCTTTCTTTTATTTATTTAGTTTGTTTTTCTTTTTGATGAATTTTCCAAGAAAAATTTCAGAGTTGGGAGCTGGAGTTTGGGGTCTCTCTGCCTCAGCCACTTGTGTGTGGGGATTGTTTTCAATCGTCTTTGCCTCTTTCTCTCTGCCTTCTATCTTTAAGCAAAGCTACCTTGTATTTCCCCTTGTCGCTACTGCTTCTCCCTTCTGTTTGCTTGTTTCTGTTTTTCCCCTTTGTTGCTCTATTTCTAACTGTAGTCTGATTCTGCTAATCACATTCACCTTCATTCTGTCAGCAAGAAATATCTTAGTACACAGTAATATCATCCCATTTACTTCCCAACTGTATTGGAGTTAAAAGAGGAAAATTTTAAAGTGATTTTCTGGTTAGTTAGTTAGTTAATTAGTTAGTTAGTTAGTTAGTTAGTTAGTTTGTTTGTTGAGACAGTGTTTTATTATGTAGCCAGGCTGGCCTTGAAATCTCTATGTAGACCTGGCTAGCCTTACACTCTTACAGATCCTCCTATTCCTGCCTGCTGAGGGCTAGTGTTAGCACACTTATTGATTTACTCTATTGTTAGACTGGGTTATCCATTACCTGTGATTGCTCTGCAGATAGTAGTTTATTCATGAAATAGCATGGGGATTGGTCCTGGTGCTCTGAGCATGTCAGCTGAATGTCTAACCACTAAGCAACCTTCTCAGTACAGTGAAGAAAAATAGTAACTTGGCACTACTGCACCTTAGTCCAACTTTAACATGGAAAATATTTTTACTGAAAGAATACAGGTTTGTAATTCAGCAATGAACAAATCCAAATACAAAAACACAAAGATCCAAGGCAACATGATTATTCAAAGAAATTTTTTTAATTAGTAACTGCACAGTAATGGCCTCCAACAAGAATGAGTTAGATGAAAACGTAGACAAAGGATTGAAAAGGGTGATTAGCAAACAAAATTAAGTATACAAATGATAATTTAAACCCTAATACACATTTAATATTTTTAGAAACAGATGTGGGGATATCCTTTGAGGAAAATAAATTAATTGTACTAGTGAATTTATTTACAATCTCAGAGAAAATTTTAAGGTTATTTTTACATGTTTTATACTGTTACAGAGAAATGCTAATTTCTAAAATTATGTAATTTAGCAGTTGGCATATTTTAAATGCATTAAATCATAGCCTATAGTAAAACTATTTAGGTTTCAGAAGTTTTACATAAACTCATATTTCACATCCTCAAGTAATTGACTCTTTTTTTTGACATCTTGTCACAGTTTGAAACCTTGTAATGTTGCAGTGTTGTGATTATCCTTGTTCAATTTACAATTTTGTGAATCAAACATACTTTTCTCTCACTTGTCATATTATATGTAGATCCATATGCTTGCTATAAAGATTTCTTTGCACTCAAACTTACCATTTTAATAACGTTCTTAATTTTCATGTCTTTCTGGAATGCCTTTCTCTCTAAAGTGACTGCATTCTTCAAATCCAAGATTGGTAAAGCATAAATCTACAGACAATATTTTGGAGCTAAGCCCAAATTGTGTCTTTATGGCTTCACCAGTATTATACCTGAGTCTTATTGAAAAGATTATTTGATTCCACCTTGGGTTTTTATTTAATAAAGTTTTGTAGATTACTGTAAGTTCACATACATTAGCCATTCTTTAAAATGTGACCAAAGGTATTTTTAAATATTGTTTGTATATAAACCTTCCCTATCTTCAAAAATGTAATATGTTTAGCATTGAAAAAACATATATAGGAACTTGTATTCTTCATATTTATTATTTATAAATATTTTATATATATATATGATCAATATATGAATAAATACATGTATTACCCAAAAAAAAAAAAAAAAAAAAGAAAAGGGTGATTAGAAGAGTATTTGAGGTCTGAAGAATTGATTCCATGGTTAAGAGCACGTTCTGTTCTTGCTAAGAACCCAGGTTTGGCTACCAGTACCTAAATGGCATCTCATAGCCATTTCCAATTCCAGGGACCCAACAATCTCTTCTTAACTCTGCAAATACCAGACACACACATGGTCACATACAACCATGCAGGCAAAATACTCACACATAGTTAAACACATAATAAATAAATGTCTTAAACATTTTAAAAAGAGTTTTCAATAACATCAAAGAAGAAATGAATACATTCTTGCATGGATTCAAGAGGAGCACAAAAAGACAAAATGAAATAAGGAAGTCAATTCAGGGAATCCAATGAAGAGATAGATATACTAAAAACTCAAATATAAATACTGAAATTTATAAATATAAAATTGAAATTCAATAAATCAAACAAAAAATGTAATGGAATCCACATATGAGAGAAAACATGATATTTCTTTTTCTGGGTCTGTTGCCTCACTTGGAATGAATATTATATTACACTGACTCCTAATGGCTTATTACCACATCCATAGATTAGCTTCTTTTTGCAACAGATGGTATCTAACACAGAGACCCACAACTGGTCAACATGTAGAGAATAAAAGACTGCGGGGTGACCAGTCCTAAACGGGACATCCATATCACCCTTCTTTCCCAGGCTCAAGCATCATCTTGGAAGAGGAAGCAGAAAGTCTGTAAGAGTCAGAAGTAGTAGAAGACTACTGTGAAACTCTGCTCCCGGGAAACAGCAGGGTAATGGCACACAAGAACCCACAGAGGTTGTGATGGTAGGCAGAAGGCTGCGCAAGGTCAATCCTGACAAATCCCAGCATGGAGCTGTGAATAAAGTCCCACCTATAGCTGAGGAGATACCAATGACTCCCGAGGGAGTAAGAACCAGTTTTCTTTAGGGATATAGAACATGGGAGGATCTCCACGCTCCTGAAAATGGTCCAACACTAAAGAGTATGTGAAGTTGAGTAGGAAACGTATTAAGGGACAGAGAGGGTTATTTGGAGGGGAAGGGAATGGGGTCTAGATTGTATAAGTACACACTGTATGCATGGATGAAACATTCAACGTTTCAAAGTAGAAGGTAAGCTCCATGGAAAAACCCATCAAATGAGAAGAAATTGGGTGGGAATTAGAATATTGGCGCTTGAAGACAAGGTTGATAAATTGGAACATTCAGCATGTAACAGAAATAAAGAAGAAAGTACAAGAGGAACATAGAAGGATACGAGACTCCATTGAAGGAGCAAATTATGGGTCCTGGGTGTAAAAGGGATAAAATTATTTCATGCTAAAGGCACAGAGTTTGGGGTTTCACTTGACTCTGGAAATTTTTAAGTTTTCCTCCAAATTTCTTTGATTAACACAATGTGCCAGGATGTGTGAGAGAAACAATGAAAGCAATCCTAAGAGGGAAGTTTGACTTTAAAAATAGAGAAATCTTAAATAAATAACAATGTTTCCCCAGATGGTTGTGTTTTGAATGAGAATGGCACCTAGAGGCTCATCCATTTGAGTGCTTGCTCCCTAATTAGCCATTTTGGAAGGGTTAGGAGGTGTGGCCTTGTTGGAGGATCTGCAGCACTTTGATGTTTCAAAAGCTCACACCAGGCCCAGTCTTGCTGTCCCTCTGCCTCCTGCTTTTAGAACAGATGTGAGCCCTCAGCTATTGCCCTAGCACCATGCCAGCCTGCTACCATGCTCCCCACCATGATGGTTTTTGATTAAATCCCTGAAACCATAAGCAAGCCACCAATTTAATGCTTCCTTTTCTAAGTTTCCTTGGTCCTGGTGTTTTATCACAAAAATAGAACCATAACTAAGATGTCCCTACATCTTAGAAACACAAGAACAAGCCAACCCCCAAATCAGGAAATGGAAAGAGATAAACAAACATCAGACATCTATAAATGGAAATAAAAAGAACAACAAAACAATTACTAAAACAAACTCCACTCTTTGAAAGGACAAGCAAGATTAACAAACCCTTAACAAAAGTAAAGAAAAGAAAGACAAAGACCCAAATTAATAAAATTAGAAATGATATTGTCATAGTTACCAATCAAATGAGATTATTAGAGCATGCTTTTAAAATTTTTGTTCCAAAATATTGTAAAATGATTATATCTCTACACACATATGACTTACAAGATTAAATCAAGAGGATACAAACAACTGAAATATATCTGTAACAAGCAACGAGACAGGCAATAATGAAAGGTTTCCCATGTTTACAAAAAAATCTGGGCCCAGACAAATTTACAACTCAATTCTCTCAGAAACATAGAGTTTTAATGACAATGCTCCCCAAATTATTCCATAAGATAGAAAGGGAATTCCATCTTCCCTATAGCAGGTTTTAAAACAAGTTTTACACAAATATGAAAGCCAGACAAGAGCACAATGAAAAAAAAAAGAAACTATAAATCAATCTTCTTGATGAACATGGTAATAAAAATTCCCAATAAAATATCTTCAAACAAAATCCACTGATACATCAAAAGTGATTCATCAGAACTAAGTGGGCTTTATTCCTAGGTTACAAGGTTGACTAAACAAATGAAAATAAAAAATGTAATATAGCACATTAGTAGTCGTCTTAATGGAAGTAACATATTTATCTCAATAGATGCAGAAGAGACTTTCAATAAAGTACAACAGTCTTTCAAGACACTTGAAGAAACTAGGACTGAGGGAACATACCTTAACCAACAGAGGCTTTCTATGACAAACTTATAACCAGGATTACACCAACTGGGAGAAAATTAAAGCGTCCTCATTGCAACTGGGGATGGGCTCTTTATCTACTCTTGCCCAATAGATACAGCCTTAAGACATAAGGAAGAAATGAAAAGGGTATAATATCCATAGAAAAAAGACAAATTATTCCTATTTACAGATACATGACCTTAGGCAAAGAGATCCTTAAGACTTCACCAGAAAACTTTTAGGACTTATAAGTACTTTTAGTAAAGTGTTAGGGTCACGAAACCAACATACAAACATCAATAACTTTCTTATATACTAGTAATGACCACTCTAAGAAAGAAGTCAGTAAAGTAATCAACTCACAGTAGTTTCAAAAACATAAAAAATTTCTTAGGAACAAAAGTGATCAGGGAGGTAAAAGACATCCAAGGAAGACTTGTAAACACTGAAGAAAGAAATTGAAGATAGCACGAGATGGCCAGGCCACCTGTTCTTGTGGAGTAGCAGACATTGACTGCATTTACCAGACATGATCTACAGATTCAAGCCAGTCAAAATAGTAATAAATAAAACAGGAAAAGAAATCCTAAAATTCTCACATAGAAGCGCAAAAGACCCCAAATAGCCAGAACAACCCTGAAGCAAAGACCATTACTGGTGATATTACCATTCCTAAATTCAGGCGAACCAAGACATGCTAACAAAAAATACACGAGCTCAGAACAAAACAGAGGCATAGATAAATGAAACAAAAGAAAGAAGATGCAGCCAGAAGTAAACCAACGCAAGTACAAGTGCCTGACTTTTCACAGATTTCAAAACCATACATTAGACGAAAGAGGGCTCCTTTCATCACAGGGTGCTGGGAATCTGCATGTCTACTTAGAGAACAATGAAATCAGATCCCCGTCTCGCACCCTGTAAGAAAAAGCCATTCAAAGTGGAGAAAAGACCTCAGTATGATACCTGAAGTGAGACTCGTAGGGTGCTTTATAAGCAAAGAACCTTGAGGTCTAGACTTAAGCATAGAATCTCTGAGGACTCCAGTAACTCAAGAAATATTACCAAGAACTGGCCAGTGGAATTACATAAAATTAACAGGCTGCAAAGCAAGGAAAACGAGTAAGAGACAGGCCACAGAATGGGAGAAAAATCTTCGCTAGCTTTACATCTGACAGAAGATTAATATCCAAAATATACAACAAATTCAAATAACTAAACTTAAAAAAAAAAGACCCACTTAAGTCAATAAGGAGGTTAAGTACTGGATAAATGAAATACAAATGACTAATAAATGTGAAAAATGCTCAGTATCCTTAGGCACCAAGAAAATGCAAATTAAAACCACATTGGGATTTTATCTCACCCCATTGAGAACAGATATCATGGAAACAGAAACAACAAATGCTAAGTAGGATGTGGGAAAAGAAGGACCACTAGGCATTGTTAGAGAAAACATAAACTGGACCGGATACTATGATATTGGTTTAGAGGGGTCTCTTTGTTTTGCAAAATAAAAAATAAATTAGAATTACCATAAGAACAAGCTGTAGCACATTGAATATTCACCCAAGGGCTGTAAGTCAACATTACCTCAGTGGTTGACATCTACATGCCACATACCACGTTCATCATAGTGCCACTCAACAGACAGCAAAATAGTATATATACATATATAATATGCTTCATTAGATATACATATATACTTCTGTATATATATATATATATATACAGTATATATAAAAGTGTATATATATATATATATACATACTTTTTAACAAGGGAAAGAAAAAGACTGGGGCTGGAGAAGAAAAAAGAGAGGAGAATAATACATTTGAAATAAATTGTCTTTATGAAGCTTAGTACTATATATAATGTATACATATCAGTAAAAATCCAAATATGGCTTGAGAGGCAAGGCATGCCAATATTCACACATTAGGATTCATGTTTCATTAGCATGGCTTTTAATTCAATGTCATACCTATGGCTGAAAATATGTTTTGACAAAAGAGTCACAGATTTGGAGATGGAAGAAAGCTCAGGGATGTGGCATGGAACTGCCAGGTAGGTATTATCAACTCAGCACTGGTTCTGGGAAGACGGAAACTCAACTGAGAAAATTCTTCCTTTGGTTGCCCTATCAGCAAATCTGTGGGCATTTTCTTGATTAATGATTGATGTGGGTGGGTCCAATTCCCTGTGGGTGGGGCCACCTCTGGGAAGGTGGTCCTGGGTTATAAAGAAAGCAGACTAAGCAAGCCAGGGAGAGAAGCAGCAGCAGCACCACCACCACCACCACCACCACCACCACCACCACCACCACCCACCACCACCACCACCACCACCACCACCATCACCACCACCACCATCACCACCACCACCACCACCACCACCACCACCACCATCACCACCACCACCACCACCACCACCACCACCACCACCACCACCACCGCCACCACCACCACCACCACCACCACCACCACCACCTCCACCACCACCACCACCACCCCCTCCACCACCACCACCACCACCTCCACCACCACCACCACCACCACCACCACCACCACCACCACCACCACCACCACCACCACCACCACCACCACCACCACCACCATCATCACCATTTTCCACTGCCTCTGCTTCAACTTCCCCGCCTCTATGTTCCCACCTTCGTTCCTGCCTGACTTCACTCTGATGGTCTTTGAACTGGGAGTTGTGATGACTTAAATCCTTTCCTTCCCAAGTTGCTTTAGGTCACAGTGTTTATCATAGCATCAGAAAGCTAAAGAAAATAGCATGTTTATCATATGCAAGGCCCTGGCTTAATAATCCATGTAAATCAATACATAAATAGCTTGCAAATGAAATTATCATCAGGTCGTTGACGGTCGTTCAAATACAATCAAGAAAATGACTAAAGAAAGATATCTCCCAATCACAATCAAGCGTGACTAATGTCATTACACAGTAGATGGAAAAACATTCTTAAAGAATGTAGCCCCTAAATTATTCTTAAATGATGGATTTAGAATTAAGTGTGTTGGAAAATATAGATAGAAAGGAAATGAATTCAGAGAATTGTACATTTTATTTGGGTGGAGAAGGGTGATGGGACAATTATGAGCACTAGCTATAGAGAAAAGCATTATAAATAAATCACCTATTGGTACTGGGATAAATAAATCACCTATTGGTACTGGGGTAAATAAATCACCTATTGGTACTGGGACATAGCTCCACTAATGGAACGTCTGCTTAGTGTGCATGAGCTGGAGGGCTGATGTGTAGGTTGACAGAATGCCTGCTTAGCACACATGAAGCCCTGGGACCAATCCCTAGTGCTGAAAAAGGAGGCATAGAGATGCATGGGTATCTATAATCACATACCGAGGAGGTTGAAGCAGAAGGATCAGTTCAGAAAGTTTGAGGTCATCTTCAGCCACACACTGCATATGAGGACAGCCCATTTCAACCAATGTGTTTTGAAAGAAAGCATTGGTATTTGATGCAATCACTAAAGGTGTTATTAAAATTGAAATTAGTACTCAATATAGTTTTATAATTCATTTGGTGTCTGATAGCGTGGTCCTCTGGCACTGACCTCATGGTAAGTCCAGTCCTTTTGTTCTTCAATAAGTCTGTGTTTTACATAGTGTTTTAAGGAAAGCCTAAGTCAGTATGGATTTAAATTAAGCATTCAGTAGTCTACATTATTGTCGGTGTGATGTGCAAATAATGATCATTTTAAAGTATAGGCAAGAGTTTTATTAAATATAAAAACATACTTCGGGGTTAGGAAGAGAAATAGTGCAGAGTAGATCCGTGTGCAAAGAAAAGGACAGAGAAAATAATGCTGTCCATTGTTTGAAGTGACAAAGAATTGGCAAGGACCCAAATACCTCAGGAGACAAGATTAATATTAAGTATATCTGTCAACATCCTGTTTCAAAACTCCAGCCAGGATCAGAAGTATCTAAAAACACCCAAAGAGGGTTTCGCCCAAGAATGAGTCACGTACTGCATATGAGAGAGCCATAAAACAATCAGCAAAGGCCATCAGAAGTCAAGTAGACCTTCTTGATCTCCCCATGCAACTCCTGAGATTTGCAGAAGAGACCCTGGAGGGCCAGCAAACCATCTCTGTGCGCTTCTGCCCTGGGAAGCACTGGGAAGCATTGTAGAAAGCATGGATTACCCAGCGAGTTAAGTTCAGTCACCAACAGCATCGCTCAGCCTGTTTGTTTCCCTAAAGAATGAAGCTTAAAATCGCTGCCTCACGGCATGGTGGGTAGATTAAGAGCAATGTACACAACCCCCAGGCACACAGAGAATCAACAAATGCCAGGTCTGGTTGCCCAAAGTCGTGGGATTAGCGGCACTACAAAGGCACCTGCTTCAGGCCAAGGGCACCCTCCTATATCTTAAATTTTCTGCCTGTGGGCCTCTTCCCAGAAAGGGGATGAGGGAGGGATCATTGTACTAGTCTACGAATATGTAGGCCTTTAATAATCTAGAAATGCCAAATGAGTCAGTATTATATAAAATGCCAAGTGGAACTTTCTAATTTTTCCAGAATAGTAACATAGCAAAAGATAGCTCAGCCAAAGGGGCTAAAATGTTAGAAAACCACTAGTAAACAGAGCTGAAGAATCTTTTGAAAGAGACTCTTTTATACTTGAACATGCATGGATACCAATTTTTTATACATGCATGTCAAATTAGGTTTTATAAATCATAATGGCCTTTCTTTTTAATCCAACAAAATTCCAATTGGATTTATCTACCCAAAGGACAGGGTGAAAATTCCAAACATTTAAACACGAAATGAATTCCAGCAGAAAAGTAAAGGAAGATTATTAATATGTTTACAATTAGGCTAAGAGAAAATTTAAAAATATATCTATTATTTATTTATTTATTCATTCTAGTTAGCTATTTCTATTGCAGTGGTCTATGGCATGAAAACACCTACCAATCACTTACATTACACACAGTGAACTCAGTCAAACTGCCTCACATGTTGAAAGCCCTGGATTTGATCTCTGACACCAGAAATAGGTGTGAATGAATCACAAGCAATCTTATTACTCTTATACTTTAACGGTATTTAATTATAATTCAGGTACATAGACATAATCACTGGCCGAGTTTTTTTTGAGGCTGGATAGACAATTTATGTTCTAATAGCTAAGTTCCTATTTGATCTCTCCACCACAAACTCTCTTAAGATAGTCCAGGACACCCTATGATTAGTGTCTTCTGGCTATAATTTGAGTTCTTTCAAGGTGGCCCAATGGTTGGTGGAGTATACAGTTTTATAATGAAAAAAAAAAAGTCTTCAAAAGGCCAAACTTAGTTCATGGCTTAAATGCTGCCAACTGAACTATTTCGTAGTATTCTTCTACACTACTGTCTACAGGGCTGTGCGTATGTGGGGTATTTTTCAATGGTTTCAAAGACAGCACTTCTGAGATTTTCCATTACCAATAGGATTTCCAGATTTCCTTGGAAAGCCAGATGTAGCCTGGACTTGGATTCTTGCCTGACAACCTTTGGTTATCTTAGCACACTGGCCACTCGCTGCAAAAGTTCTGTTTAGTTGTCCTTCTCTCATCCCTCCCGGGTGTGACCCAGAGGCCAGGGACACTCATCTCCTCACCTGCTGGTCTCATAATCCACATTTTACAGAAAAGAAAATTCTAAACTCAGTCAGACTAAAAGACCAAAGCTAGCTTCAGAACCCAACTATGCCATTGTCCATTTCAGAAAGCCTTTAATTCTTACCCCTTCTTAGTTATGTTCTGAAATGAGTAATCAGATAAATATAGACTAGAGCAAAAGATAAAACAAATGAATAATTAGGTAAAAAGTAGAGTTCACTCAGATGAAATATTATCCATAAATAGTTGCCTGGTTTGATCTTAGGTTAAAGACATTCATTTCATTCCCCCCCCCCCTCCCCCTCCCCTTCCTCTTCCCCCTCCCACTCTCCCTCCTTCCCCTTTCCTCCTCCTCCTCCTCCTCCTCCTCCTCCTCCTCCTCCTCCTCCTCCTCCTCCGCCTGTTCCTCTCATTTTATTCTTAAGCAGGGCAGCCTTCCAGGCCCCAGAACATGCGGTCCTCCTCCAGTCATCATCTGAGTATTGGGATCACAGCTGTGCACCACAATACCAGCACTAGAAACACTCTTGAAAGAAAACTGTTAGAAACCTGAATGTATTTGGGTTTCTTCCATGTCGGGGACCAAACTCATGATCTCACACCCACTTTTTATAAAACTTTTTATTGCTTTGTTTTTGAGACAGTCTTAGCATAGACACGGCTAAGGCTGTCCTTGAACTTGTTATATAAAAGAGTTGACCTCGTGCACTCAGTCTTCCTGAGTGCTGGAATTAAAAGTCAATACATTCTCAAGTATGAG